>NW_027196006.1:50000-116164 GCF_038502225.1 Cherax quadricarinatus | reverse complement strand
TTGTAGTGGTTGGTGCCTGGTTGTTATGGTGGTGAAATGGTGAACGTGTGTCGGTAGTGGTTATTGGTGGTGGTATTGGTGGTGGTTGCTGGTGGTAAAGGTGGAGGTCGTTGCTACTGGTAGTGGAGAAGTTGGGGAGGAGAGAAGGTGGGAAAAAAGAGGAAGATGGGGAAAGGTGGAAAAAGAGGATGAGATAGTGGGGAATGGAAAAGGATGAGATAGTGGGTGAATGGAAGAGGATGAGATAGTGGGGGAATGGAAGAGGATGAGATAGTGGGGGAATGGAAGAGGATGAGATAGTGGGGGAATGGAAGAGGATGAGATAGTGGGGAATGGAAGAGGATGAGATAGGGGGAAATGGAAGAGGATGAGATAGTGGGGAATGGAAGAGGATGAGATAGTGGGTGAATGGAAGAGGATGAGATAGTGGGGGAATGGAAGAGGATGAGATAGTGGGGGAATGGAAGAGGATGAGATAGTGGGGGAATGGAAGAGGATGAGATAGTGGGGGAATGGAAGAGGATGAGATAGTGGGGGAATGGAAGAGGATGAGATAGTGGGGGAATGGAAGAGGACGAGATAGTGGGGGAATGGACGAGGATGAGATAGTGGGGGAATGGAAGAGGATGAGATAGTGGGGGAATGGAAGAGGATGAGATAGTGGGGGAATGGAAGAGGATGAGATAGTGGGGGAATGGAAGAGGATGAGATAGTGGGGGAATGGAAGAGGATGAGATAGTGGGGGAATGGAAGAGGATGAGATAGTGGGGGAATGGAAGAGGATGAGATAGTGGGGGAATGGAAGAGGATGAGATAGTGGGGAATGGAAGAAGAGGAACTGGAGTTGGAGGGTGGCAAAAATGGAGCGGAGGAAAATGTTAGTGATGGAGACAGCGAAGAGAGAAGGTAGGGAAAAGATGAGGGTTGGGGAAGAGATAGAGAGGACAGTAAGCAATGTCAGTCACAGAGGATGGGAGGACTAACAAACGAGACAGTCATAGTGGATCTGTCTACTCCCTGAGTAGACAGTCAGAGCAGGTGAGAAAACTCCCAGACAAGGTCATTATAATGGACCAGGCGACCCCCTCCACTTTGGCAGCAGCTCAGGGCGAGATAGATCAAACATAATTTAAAAAATATTGTATACACACCAGTAATAAAGACTACAGGAGAGCCCCGCTTTACAGCACTTTGCTTCAGTAATAAAGACTACTGGAGAGCCCCGCTTTACAGCACTTTGCTTCAGTAATAAAGACTACTGGAGAGCCCCGCTTTACAGCACTTTGCTTCAGTAATAAAGACCATTGGAGAGCCCCGCTTTACAGCATTTTGCTTCAGTAATAAAGACTACTGGAGAGCCCCGCTTTACAGCACTTTGCTTCAGTAATAAAGACTACTGGAGAGCCCCGCTTTACAGCACTTTGCTTCAGTAATAAAGACTACTGGAGAGCCCCGCTTTACAGCACTTTGCTTCAGTAATAAAGACCACTGGAGAGCCCCGCTTTACAGCACTTTGCTTTACAACAATTCTCTAATGCAGCGGTTTTCAATTATACTCATTCTTCATTTATTCAGACTTCTTCAGTAAATATATTCATCATTCACTATAAGCGAAGAACAAAAATATTTTAAAGTAAGTAATATATGTTCTGTATATGCAGTGTTTAGGCCTAGCTATATTACATATTTAATATATGATAATATAAACATGTTATCAGGCTTTTATATGCATTTGAGATTAAATTTAAGAAAGGTTATTTTCACTTTACAGCTTTTCGTTTCCATAGATTAATTTTATAAATATTTAACTTGATCTTATTCTATTTTTTAAGGCGCCTTTGAGTGCTTCTGTGAATAATAGACATTGCTTTTATGGTCATGGTGTTTCTTCTCTTACCTTTTCTTTGTATAGAATTATGAATTTTTTTGCGCTAGTTAGATTTGCTCATGTGCTTCTGCACTAAATTCTTAATTACTGAAGAGTTGGTGGTTACTTTAGCAAGTTTATTATCCAGTAGGCTGGACACGTTAGCTGCCACAATACTGGCCCCAAAACGATGTATCTAAAAAATTTTGCTTTAACGAGGTCGAATTCAGTCCAGCGTAAGATGCAAGTTGGACATTTTTTTTTGCATTATTGCGTAAGCGAGTTGAATGCATGAGGTATGTGCACTCTGCCACGAGGAATTATCGATTGGACATTCTAAGAGTCTGGAGCAAAAGCCTATGTAAACTTCTCTCCTGGTCCCATTATTGCGGGAGTAGAAATGCAACTAATCATCTTTGAGCAGCACTACATCGAGAATGGAAGTTCGTTGTTCTCCTTCACAATGAACATAATATTCACAGGTGGCCCTCTCTAAGGACAGTAACTTTTGTGACGACGTTTCGCTCCTTCTTGGAAAACTGTCAAGTCAAATGTGACAAACTGAAATATCGTCATACAGCTCTTCTACTAAGTGAGAGGTTAGATGTGAATTTGTTCCAACTACGGTAGTAGGATTATGCTTTGTGATTGTTGATTGTACTGAGGATATTATGCACTTCAAGACTATTGGCACTATGACTAAATATTGTCCACGTACCACATCCAAGTTAGGATACATAAACAAATTAGCGAGGACTGCATCAAGGAGTCAGCTAATGTCTAATCCAAAAAGTTACTGGTATTTACTTCCCTGGAAACTAAGGCATAACTCAATCAAATTCACAAACAGTTCAGTAACACTGAAGTGTCAATAACTTTCTCTAGACGGTTATGGGCAGTGTCAGCTGGTACATCTGTGAATACAGCAGCGACCCTGAAACTCAGGAGGTTCTTATCACACTGAGTGACCTCTGGTAGCAAGGAGGTCACCTCCCGTGTACACGTTCTCATAAGCATATCTGTACTCTCCCACATAATTGTTTAAATTAAGCAAAACTGTATAAGAATTACAAGAGAATCAAGAAAATTCTTGATTATATAATTTAACTTTTCTTAAGGAAATGGAATGTGTTAAATTCTTTGGGAAAAGATGTAAAAATGTGAAGAAGTGACTAACTTGACAGACTTGTGGTTAAGACAAAGAAGAACAACTTATAAATCATCTTAATAAACGGTTAGTTTAATTAGAATGAATTATTAAATTCTTCTCTCAGTTTTCACATATACACGTCTCTCAACTCTTCACTAATAGCATAAAAATATTCACCATCACAGATACAAAACAAAAACTCTCGGTGATGAAAATAAAAACTGTAAATTTGGATGATTCGATCTACTGACAAGAATTTTGGTGGTGGCTGCCACAACCTGGCCAGTACGACTGTGTGTTAATGTCTACCATACTGTTATGTACATAAGAACATAAGAAAGGAGGAACACTGCAGGAGGCCTGCTGGCCCATACTAGGCAGGCCCTTTACAATTCATCCCACCAACAAAACATTTGCCCAACCCAATTTTCAATGCCACCCAAGAAATAAGCTCTGATGTGAAAGTCCCACTCAAATCCAACCCCTCCCACTCATGTACTTATCCAACCTAAATTTGAAACTACCCAAAGTCCCAGCCTCAATAACCCAACTAGGTAGACTGTTCCACTCATCAACTACCCTATTTCCAAACCAATACTTTCTTATGTCCTTTCTAAATCAAAACTTATCTAATTTAAATCCATTACTGCGGGTTCTCTCTTGGAGAGACATCCTCAAGACCTTAATATCCCCTTTATTAATACCTATCTTCCACTTATACACTTCGATCAGGTCTACCCTCATTCTTCGTCTAACAAGTGAATGTAACTTAAGAGTCTTCAATCTTTCTTCATAAGGAAGATTTCTAATGCTATGTATTAATTTAGTCATCCTACGCTGAATGTTTTCTAACGAATTTATGTCCATTTTGTAATATGGAGACCAGAACTGAACTGCATAATCTAGGCGAGGCCTTACTAATGATGTATAAAACTGCAGTATGACCTCTGGACTTCTGTTGCTTACACTTCTTGATATAAATCCCAGTAATCTATTTGCCTTATTACGTACACTTAGGCATTGCTGTCTTGGTTTAAGGTTGCTGATCACCATAACCCCCAAGTCCTTTTCGCAATCTGTATGGCTAAGTTCTACATCATTTAACTTATAAGTACTAGGGTTATGGGCACTCCCAAGCTTCAGAACCTTGCATTTATCTACATTGAACTGCATCTGCCACTTTTCTGACCAAGAATAGAGTTTGTTTAAATCCTCCTGAAGTTCCATAACATCTACGTTTGAATCAATTATCCTACCTGTCTTTGCGTCATCGGCGAATTTGCTCATATCACTAGTAATTCCCTCATCAAGATCATTGATATATATTATAAACAACAACGGAACGCCACTTGTTACAGATCCCCACTCGGATTTAACCCAATTTATGGACACTCTCTGCTTCCTGTCAGTGAGCCATGACTCGATCCACGAGAGCACTTTTCCCCTAATGCCATGAGCTGCCACTTTCTTTAACAGTCTATGGTGCCTTACTAAAATCTAAGTAAATAATATCAAATTCTTTATTGTGGTCAACAGCCTCAAAAGCTTTACTAAAGAAAGTTAATAAATTAGTTAGACAAGACCGGCCTCTTGTGAATCCATGCTGAGTATCATTAATCAAGCTATGCTTATCGAGATGGCTTCTTATAATCTCAGCTATAATTGACTCTAGTAATTTGCCTACAATTGAGGTCAGGCTTATTGGGCGGTAATTTGACGGTAACGACTTGTCCCCTGTTTTAAAAATAGGAATTACATTAGCCATCTTCCACATATCAGACACTACACCTGTTTGAAGAGATAAATTAAAAATATTAGTTAATGGTTCACAGAGTTCCATTTTGCATTCCTTAAGAACCCTTGAAAAAACCTCATCAGGACCCGGCGACTTATTTTGCTTCAGTCTGTCTATCTGCTTCACAACCATTTCACTAGTGACTGTGATGTTACATAATTTATCTTCTTCTAGCCCACTATAAAAAATAATTACTGGAATATTGTTAGTGTCTTCCTGTGTAAAAACTGAGAGAAAATAATTATTAAAAATCGAGCACATTTCATTCTCTTTGTCAGTAAGGTGCCCATAGTTATTTTTAAGGGGACCTATCTTATCTCTTACTTTTGTTCTATAGACCTGGAAAAAACTTTTTGGGTTAGTTTTAGAATCCCTAGCAACTTTAATTTCATAGTCCCTTTTAGCTTTTCTTATCCCCTTTTTAATGTCCCTCTTAATGTCAATATTCTGATTCATAAGATGACCCTCACCTCTTTTGATACGCCTATAAATTCCTGTGATGTATCAGTGTAAACATATATTACATACAGAATGTTGTGGTGCACTATGTTCCAAAGATATATGGTACGAAGAAAGTAAATAATGAAAAAGACACAACTATGACCACACCCATCAATGACCACACTCATCTATGACCACACCCATCTATGACCACTCCCATCTATGACCACACCCATCTATGACCACACCCAACTATGACCACATCCATCTATGACCACACCCATCTATGACCACACCCATCTATGACCACACCCATCTATGACCACACCCATCTATGACTACACCCATCTATGACCACACCCATCTGTGACCACACCCATCTGTGACCACACCCATCTGTGACCACACTCATCTATGACCAAACCCAATTATGACCATAGCCAACTATGACCACACATAACAATGACCATACCCAACTATGACCACATCCATCTATGACCACACCCAATTATGACCATAGCCAACTATGACCACACATAACAATGACCATACCCATCTGTGACCATACCCATCTATGGCCATACCCATCTATGACCATACCCATCTATGGCCATACCCAACTATGACCATACCCAACTATGACCATACCCAACTATGACCATACCCAACTATGACTATACCCAACTATGACCATACCCAACTATGACCATACCCAACTATGAACACACCCAACTATGACCACACGTAACTATGAACACACCCAACTATGACCACACGTAACTATGACCATACCCAACTATGACCACACATAACTATGACCATACCCAACTATGACCACACTCAACTATTACCTTAATTATGACCATACCTAAGTATGACTACACGTAACTATGGCCTCATCAATGACCACACCTAACTATGACCTCACCTATGACCACACCTGACTATGACTTCACCTATGACCTCGCATAACTATGACCTCAACTATGATCACACCTATGAAAACACCAGACTATGACGTCACTTATCTATGACCTCACCTGTGACTACACCTATAACCACACCTCATCTTCTGACGACTACTTCTGACTGTGACCACACCTGACTAGACCAGTTAAAAAAGCCCAAGTTTGCACCTCGCAAGATCACCGGAAGGGGCCAGAAACAGCTAACTTTGGGGATGCAAGTTTGGGGAAGTGAGGGAGTTCACCTGAGGGAACACAGATGGAACTAATGAAAGCACCAAAAAAAATGGAAGTGGGGAGTGTGGAAGGGTTGACACCCGGGGACCCATGGATGGGGACCTGGAGACATGATCCAAATGAAAATCCGAGAGAAGGACCTTAGGGAAACACCAAGATGGTAGAGAGTGCAGGGGGGGGGGGAAGCCTAAAGACGAACCACTGGCCTTCACGTGGCAGGGTCTGGTAACTCAGGGATAACTAAACCTGAGGCTGACAGTGGTCACAAACTTTTCTGGTAATTAATGGATGTAATTAATAGGGATGTAAGAAAGCATTTTTTTTTTGAATCTCAGGTTGAGTAATGAAATGGAAGAGAGACAGCTTCAAAAGTAAATATGATATGGTGTAAGTGGCCAAGAATCAGTGATGCCAATCCCAGTATTCTAGGAGGCAAGGCCAGGAGCTGAGTCATGACCCCTGCAAATACAATTCGATTCAGTGATGAAGATAACAGGATTATTGAGTAGTTAACAGGGTGAGAGAGACGACAGCAGGGTGAGATGACAAGTACTTTAGGTATATTTGAGGTAGTCAAGAGTAGCCAGTGAGATGATGGCAGAGTGAGAGTAAACGTAGTTTTTTGGTGTCTCCTGAGATGGTAAATTATATTTTCTAGCTGATGAGACGAGGACATTTTTTGAGATAAATGAAGATTTGAAAAAGATGCTAAGTGAGAAAGAGAGATTTGTTTAATTATTTAATTATTATTTCTGGTTTCCCTTCAGCATTATTTAGCCGCTGTATTTCACTTATCTTGTTTCCACATTCTTAAATCTCTTACTAGCGTCTTCTTGTAAATATTGTAACTATTGTAACCAAGTGACTCCAGCTAATAAACCCATTATAACTTACAGTGACGATAGGAAACTTTTAAAACCGCCGAGGCTACTGAAGAATTTTACAATAATTATTTCTGAATATTTTTTTAGCATCTTTTCGTTAGTGAAGAGAATCTTGAGTGTCAACCTTCGTCTCTGATACAGTTCACAACACTCAAACATTATATCAGAAAGAATTGCAAAATATTTTTTCAAGTAAATTAAGCAGTAGGTGCAGTCAATGTGTATGATAGAATTGAGATTGAGTTTAGAAAACGATGGAGTCATCACACTAGGCTGGTCGAGAATAAACCTTCGCAGATGTGTCTTTATCTCTAGACATACTAGTCCACCTCTTTAAATACTTTAAATTAGTTTGTGTCTCTCCATTATCTGAACTAATATTGTATAGATAAATAAGTGAAGATGGGAGTGAAACATAGGGATCCTGGGAGACACTGATGTGAAAGATATAGCAGGAAAGTTTAGAGTTCCTGGAACCTTTATCATACATAAACATTACAGGAATATAAAAGAACAACAAATAAATGCATAAGGTAGATTAACACACATTACGGTACAGTAAGATGCAAAAAAATATACAGTGACATATAACAAAAGTTTAGCAACATACAAACAACAGAGCAGTAACATGCAAAAGCTGAACTGTAACACGTAAAACGGTATAGAAAATACATATGAAAAAACTGAGTAAGACACAAGAAAAGTACACTAACATACGGAACATACATGTGGAACAATCAGCTGCTTCGCAAAATGTAACATACGTTGCATTTTGACCATATAAACAGTTCACACTGGTTAAAACCATTGACCTCAGATCACAAGAGTATCTGTGACTTCTTGTATATCGCAATTCAAACATTGCAGCAGGCAGGTGATAACAATCTATCAAAGATAATGAAGGACGGATCCAATGAAGTTATATCAGAAAAGAATTAATAAAAAGTCAGGTTTTAGCGTGATGTTGCCTCTTCAATATATTTGTGACATCACCTTCGCTACTCTGTTGGATATCACTCTCTTAATTATGTTTATTATACAACAACTTCTTCACTAGGGTTTACGGCACACTCACCCTATTCTTTATAATTTTAGACGCATACTATGTGTGTGGGTCATCACCCTCTTCACTATCTTTACCTAATAAATTGCACTGTTAATACAATCTACTATTTATCACTAAGAAAAGACGTGTGAACATCATGAGAGCGACCGTCGGAGTCTTAATTCTTCTTAGATCCAGGTTACAAATTCATCAATCTTCCTTTCACAGCTTTTTCCTACATTCGTCTGATTTTTTTAAGTGTCTTATAATTGACTTTTTTATACGTCAGAGAGGAAAGCTAACTCGTGTACACTGTCTTTGTCTGTATTTAGCGTTTGGCTCTCACCACTCTTTTTCTACTAGCTATTAATGTTTTGGCCTCTGTTCTAACATCTGATATTTAGTCATCACTTTATGACTTTGCTATAGCTTGTGCAGGCGCTAACTGCCACCTAGCAGCAGTCTCTCACCAAAATGCTAGCGACCAATGAGCCAGTACTCATCAGTTTAAATGCACCAGATTATATTACTAGATGTTGTGTTGTCTCTAATACTCCGTTATACCTGTAAGATTCCAGTATCCCCGAACGTGTTACAGTCAGATTTCTCGGTGTTCTGTTTGGTCGCCAGTTGTCCTGGAAACTTGAGATTACCTCCCCAAAAACAACTTGCCATAGCCGACTGAACCTCTTTAAAACTCTCGCTAATCTTTCATGGGGGAACAGATCGTCGAACTCTCCTTCGACTTCATTCAGCCCTAATTTTATCGAAACAAGATAATGGCAAACAAATATATTCTATGGCTTCTCCCATAACTCTTTTTAAACTTGCTTTTCGTTCTTTCCCTGTTGAGAGCCTATATACAGAGGCGAATGTTCCATCTTTGAACGATCGGCGTTATGCCCATTGCCTCCATTAGTTTTGTTTCCTCTCATGACCCTCACGATCCTTCTACATACAGGATAGTAGTGGACGTTAGTAGAGGTCCATTATTTGTTCGTCGCCCCTGTTTACTCCGTCTCTCTTTTCTTCGTCTACATTCACTCTTGACTTGTCTTCAGTTGCTCCCTTCATATGTTCATCTAGCATCTAACTTTTCTCTTTTCTGTTGGGAGGTTCCGACAGCTGGAGTCTGTTCTTCCCCACTGCCGTGCGCGAAAGCTCAAATGTCTTAAGTTCTTATTCCTTTTTCTCTACCACTTCCTGTCTAATTTTCAGGCCATTACAGTTTACAGTGATAGTTATAAATCCCATGACGGTGTCGGGTTTGTAGCAGTGTACCAGGACAGTGTTGTGCGAGGTCATTTATTATACTCGGATAGCATTATCACAGCTGAGTTGTATGCAGTTCTCACAGCGATTATACGTAATGCGTATAGACCTACCTTTAGTGCTTTGCAGTTATCAAAAAAATAAATTCTCATTCCCTAGTTCTCCGCATTTCTAGCAAAACCAAAGATATCTTCTGCTAGGTCCCAAGTCATGTTGATGCTCAGGGCAACGAGCAGGCAGACACTTCGGAACGGCCAACTGTACATGATGTTCCCGTTTCACATAGAGGCATTCCATTCTTAGACTATTTTGCTGTAATTCATGACAAATTACATTCTATCAAGCTATGTTCAGGATCCTAATCTTCTTATAGTGGAGGTCATGGTTGGGAAACTACGCTTTCCCAACTCTTGAGAATTGCCCAGTTCCAATTTTAGTTTCTCCATATTTTATTGGCTTATCCTATTTACCAGCGAGCATACAGAATTTACCTCAGATATCGTCACTGCTCTAACACCCTTACTTTATCTTCCCTCCTAGCTGAGGACGCCATCTTTGACAATTAACAGCGACAGATTTATTCTACAACCTTGGATTATACTTACTTTAGCATTCCTCACAGTCGGTAGTCTCAGATCAAGCGTAATAAATAGTAAACACGCACTACCATGCAATTGGATGTTCTCTGTGGGTTTAACACTAAGTTTTGATTATATTATATATAGCAGAACTGTCCATGAATAAAACATGGGATCGATCCCCGGCTAGCCGCCTTTTATTACTAAAATACCACTTGTTACTGGTTGCATTAATATATATATATATATATATATATATATATATATATATATATATATATATATATATATATATATATATATATATATATATATATATATATATAATGTCGTGCCGAATAGGCAGAATTTGAGATATTTGCTTAAATAGCAACGTTCATCTTGCCATATAGGACAAGTGAAAATTTGTGTATGCAATAATTTCGCCAAAATCATTCTGAACCTAACGAAAAAAATATATTTCAATGTTTGTTTAGTATTAAATTTCTGTAAACAAATCTAAAATATATTTAGTTGCGTTAGGCTAAAATAAATTACTCTTGTTATAATAAGGTTATAATAAGATTCTTTTTGTGAAAAATTAAAAATTTTTACATAAACATTAATGAAAAAAATATATTTTTAAACGTATAAGAGAAAATTTTAGAATGGACTTAATTTTAAATGAGTTCTTGCTAATTGATCAGTTTTACATATTCGGCACGACATATATATATATATATATATATATATATATATATATATATATATATATATATATATATATATATATATATATATATATATATATATATATATATAATCACAGTTCAACATCATTTACTCCCATCACAGTTCAACACATCATTTACTCTGGTAGGTAAGACACATAGGCAACATTTAGGCAACTTTATTCCGAAACGTTTCGCCTACACAGTAGGCTTCTCCAGTCGAGTACAAAAAGTAGACAGGAGCAGTAGAGATGTGAAGACGATGTAATCAGTACATCACCCTTGAAGTCGTAGATTTTGGAACAACTTCTCCAGGCTGAGGGACTGACAACCTCAAATCTACGACTTCAAGGTTGATTGACTGGTTACATCGTCTTCACATCTCTACTGCTCCCGCCTACTTTCTGTACTCGACTGAAGAACCCTACTGTGTAGGCGAAACGTTTCGGAAAAAAGTTGCCTAAATGTTGCCTATGTGCCTTACCTACCAACCTGTCGGTATTGTATACCATTTTGATATTCACATCATTTACTCTCCCATCACAGTCCAACACCCTTTACTCTCCCATCACAGTCCAACACCCTTTACTCTCCCATCACAGTCCAACACCCTTTACTCTCCCATCACAGTCCAACACCCTTTACTCTCCCATCACAGTCCAACACCCTTTACTCTCCCATCACAGTCCAGCACCCTTTACTCTCCCATCACAGTCCAACACCCTTTACTCTCCCATCACAGTCCAACACCCTTTACTTTCCCATCACAGTCCAGCACCCTTTACTCTCCCATCACAGTCCAACACCCTTTACTCTCCCATCACAGTCCAACACCCTTTACTTTCCCATCACAGTCCAGCACCCTTTACTCTCCCATCACAGTCCAACACCCTTTACTCTCCCATCACAGTCCAACACCCTTTACTTTCCCATCACAGTCCAGCACCCTTTACTCTCCCATCACAGTCCAACACCCTTTACTCTCCCATCACAGTCCAGCACCCTTTACTCTCCCATCACAGTCCAACACCCTTTACTTTCCCATCACAGTCCAACACCCTTTACTGTCCCATCACAGTCCAACACCCTTTACTCTCCCATCACAGTCCAACACCCTTTACTCTCCCATCACAGTCCAACACCCTTTACTCTCCCATCACAGTCCAACACCCTTTACTCTCCCATCACAGTCCAACACCCTTTACTCTCCCATCACAGTCCAACACCCTTTACTCTCCCATCACAGTCCAACACCCTTTACTCTCCCATCACAGTCCAACACCCTTTACTCTCCCATCACAGTCCAGCACCCTTTACTCTCCCATCACAGTCCAACACCCTTTACTCTCCCATCACAGTTCAACACCCTTTACTCTCCCATCACAGTCCAACACCGTTTACTCTCCCATCACAGTCCAACACCCTTTACTCTCCCATCACAGTCCAACACCCTTTACTCTCCCACCACTGTCCAACACCCTTTACTTTCCCATCACAGTCCAACACATCCTTTACACTCCCATCACAATCCAAAACATTATTTACTCTCCCAGAGCAGTCCAAAACCCATCCTATACCCTCCCAAAACACTACATCACCCATCCTATACTCTTTTAAAACATTCCAACATCCTCCCTATATTCTCCCAAAGCACGCAAACATACTCTACCAGACAACTCCGTCACCCATCCTTTACTTTCCCAGAGCACACCCACACTCATCCTATACTCTCCCAAATCACTCCACCACCCATCCTGCACTCTACCAAGACAAAATCATTAACTATTCCTGTAATTTATTCCAACTTCGTCACCCATTTGTATCTTAATTCATTCTAAGTTTCCCATTTTTACCCTACTTACTGGGTCATTTATTTTTTTCATACTTCCTGTAAATTTCCGTCCTTTGTACACTTAATTCTTTATATTTTCCTTGTTTCATTCTCACTCATTTCATATTCGCATTCTTCAAATTCACTTTCAACTTTCTCTTTGTGTTTTTACTTATTCATACACTAAATTTCATCAGACCCACTTCTTTTAGACGCAACCCTTCACACTCGCTCCTTTCTCTCCTTACCTTCATATTCACTTTCATTCCTTACCTTCATATTCACTTTCACTCCTTGCCTTCATATTCACTTTCACTCCTTACCTTCATATTCACTTCCTTCACTTGTGGTGCAACATTCAGCGTCGATCTCATCGTTACTTCTCCCGAGAATGATATTCCGAGAGTAATTAATCATCTTCATCAGACATTTCCTCAAAATATTCTCTTTATCTCTCTAAAACCTCTTGTCCCGCAAGTTTCATGGCGTACTGAAATATGTTGTGACCTAATTCATCACGGTTCATCACAACATAGTGTCGGAGATATTAACAACCAGGTTACAGCAGCGACGTCCAGCGACTTTCAGGTGATCATCACCGAAAGTTTTTTTTTTAGTGTGTGTGTGTGTGTGTGTGTGTGTGTGTGTGTGTGTGTGTGTGTGTGTGTGTGTGTGTGTGTGTGTGTGTGTGTGTGTGTGTGTGTGTGGGTGTGTGTGTGGGCGCGCGCGTGCGCGCATTTAGGGTTCTGTGCGTGATTTGCAGTCACAAAAGACGTGTAACAAAAGAAGTAATATTTATTACAGTTTTTTCATGGAGGTTGACAATTAGATTAAGACTCGGAGAGTCACTTTCAATACAACGTAAAGACACACTTTTTCTGCTACATAACTGAAAAAATATATATTAATTAGGATACATAGTATGACGTAAGCAGGACTAAAATTTCCATTGAATAATGATATCTGGGGATCTTGGTGTACATTCACGGCTTTCTTGGTGGGTATAATTTCAAGACAGACCTTTCCGTATATCCTCCTGTAATTCTCCATCAGGAAATTCTCGACCGTAGTTAGAAAAGACAATTCCAATCCAGCAATTTCACCTGGGACCTCCGTAAAGTGGGGAAGGCAAGACATCCAGTAGACAGACGGATGAATTCCTGGACATAAGATCCTGAGGAGGGACTAATGTAGGAAGCTAGAGGTGAGGATACTGAGAGAGACGAGGCAAGCCTTTGTGAAGCGAAGGGGAGACGCACAGGAGGGTACATATGTTAATGTTAATGCAGGTGGTTTAGACCAAGGCCGCTTCCTTGGTAAGTGAAGTAACAACATTGTTAAAGTCGCTAGTGAAAAGTGGATTCAACAATTTGAATTTCTGACTACAAAATCCTGTATTTAAATCTGTAAAATTATTATAGGAGAAACTGTTGAATAAAGAAATGGACGAAGAGATGCATTTACATAGACTATAAGAAAAACTTTGCTAGTGCTATCAGAGATACAAAGGTCACTGGGTTATATGCAGTGATACTAGAAATATAAACGTTACGCTTATAAATAGTAACACCAGAGCTGCAAAAATCACTATATTATACCTAGTAAAATTAGAATAGCAAATATCACTAAATAACAGAAAAAGGCACAATACCGTGACTGGAACGATACACGAAAAACCTGCACATAGAAGAGAGGAGCTTACGATGACGTTTCGGTCCGACTTGGACCATTTACAAAGTCACACTAACGAGAAGTAGAGCAGGACGGGTATATATAGGCATGAAGAGGTAGTGGTGGTAGTAGTAGCAACAGTAGTAGTAGTAGTAGTGGTAGTAGTAATGGCGGAGATGGAAGGAAGTAGAAATGGGGAAGTAAGGACGAGGAGCCAGTCAAATACAAAGAAAGGGGAGCACGGCAATGGAGCTAGGTGCCCACAGAGGGAGAGCAAAAACACAGAGGTGGAGGGAGGGGAAAATAATGAAATAAAATAAAGAAGGAACAGAAACACAACACAGAAGAAAGAAAGACAACCCAGAAGAGAAAAATGGAAAGAGGAAAGGGGAAGAGGGGGAAGAAGAAAAAATGAGGAATCAGGTTAAGTCACGGGTGTTCTGAAGTCTGGAACATTTTACAATGTAGTGGGAGAGGAAGGCATCTACAGAGACGAAGCTAGGACTAAGATTCATACAAGGAAAGTTGTGTATTAGAGAGGACAACAAGACGGCGACTGATAAGTTGGAAGTAGGGAAGACAGTTTTAGCAGAAGACCAGTCAATAGGATGGCTGTGATCTCTGACGTGACAGAAAAGATCATTGTTAGTGTCGGCAAGCCTAACACTATTTTTGTGCTCACTCCCTTCCATTAAATTTAAAGCTGAATGGGAATGCAATTCCCTGCTTCCTTTCCTTGACGTCCACCGCTCAGAATCAGGTTTTTTCCCCTCCGCCCACCGCAAATCCATGCACAGTGGCATGCACATTCACCACCCTTCCCATCATGCCCCCCTGTCAAGAAAAGTGTTCCTATCTCCCTCCCTCGCCATGCCCTCCGCATCTGTGATACTCAGTTCCCTCCAGCAGAAACTTCAGACTTCAGAACACCCGTGACTTAACCTGATTCCTCCTTTTTCCTTTTTCTTCCCCTTTCCTCTTTCCTTTTTTCTCTTCTGGGTTGTCTTTCTTCTATCTTGTGTTTCTGTTCCTTCTTTATTTTATTTCATTATTTTCCCCTCCCCCCATCTCTGTGTTCCTGCTCTCCCTCGTCCTTATTTCCCCATTTCTACTTCCTTCCATCTCCGCCACTACTACTACTACTACTACTACCTCTTCCTGCCTATATATAGCCGTCCTGCTCTACTTCTCGTTAGTGTGACTTTATAAATTGTCCAAGTCGGACCGAAACGTCGTCGTAAGCTCCTCTCTTCAATGTGCGGGTTATTTGTGTATCAAATATCACTATTTTATATATAGTAATATTATGGATACAACGATAACCCTGTTATGCATAACAGTATCAGAGATATACATATTAATGCTTATACATAATAACACCGATGATGGGAAGATCACAATGTTTAACACAGTAATACCAGAAATTAATAGATAAGGAAGAAACACACAGAAACACACAGACGTCACACTTTAACATGAAAGAAAATGCACGGAAACTCAAATTAGAACACAAAAATCTATGACATTTAAATACACGACTAAAATAAACAATAAGTGGCCTCCTCATGGTGGTCTAGGAAGAGGAGTTCTTCTCCTCTGTCCTGACTACGTTTCTAATCTTCCCGGGCGGATGTATTTACTGGGCGCAGATTTCTGTGTGTCCTCTCCTGTAATTACATCTATTTGTAAATATGATATTAGAACACTTGTGCTCTAATATCATATATGGGTAGTGCTTCATGGTGTTGCCGCATTTGTCAAGTTAAGTTCCTCTCTGAGGAAATGCTGTGTTTGGGGTTCACAGCTCTCAACGTCCCCCTCAAATGGAGTTCAAATCCAGTTTTTCCTTTCATTATATGATAATATTTTGCTAAATAAGTGTAAGTATAGAACACATTTTCACACATCAAGGAGTGCAAAGACTGATAGATCCGTTGTAACGTGAAAAGTTTGCTCTGTAAAATTTCTTGTTACCTGCACTCTGCATCGCCTTGTTTTCATACTCGTAACGAAAGTGCACAATGTAACTGAGACCTGATGTTGTAGTTAATTATTCAACATTCACTTTTCTGACTTCACAAAACTTAACTACAAGCCATTTAGAATAACTTTAACATGTTTCTCTCAAAGTTTATTAAAGGTTGTTATTTACACATACTTATTTGTCAACACTTTCATGTACGAGCAAACATTCAGCCTCTTGAATTTCAAAAAGTAAAAGATTCCAAATTGATTTTGTGATTAGTAAAAGGTCACATGTTGCTGGTCGTGGTAGTTGTGGTGGTGGAGGTAGTGGTGATGGTGCTGGTAGTATTAATAGCAGTAGAAGTGGTAGTAGTACCAGTAGTAGTAGCAGTAGTAGAAGAGGTAGATGTAACTCTTGGTTGCTGTGTAATGTTAATTTTTTTAAGGGGAACTCGTCCTAATATTAAAGATGACTAAAGTTATTTTCGATTTAATCGTCATTTGAAACACTATTAAACAGAATAAAGGCAGCTTCGTCATCTCTGAAATAGCACGAGTCCTCCTTAGAACATTTGACTCCATCACATAGCAACGAAGAGTTACGTCTGCTATTACTACTGTTACTATTGGTACTACTAACACCACCACCAATAGCATGGACCTGCTTTTGCCTTTTCACATTATTTTGTTACATACACTGTAAATAACCTCTGTGTCCTTCAATTGTTTGTATAAATTTAACAAAGCAATAATACGTCTGCTTAGTTGCACATGTGTCCTTTTACCTAACATATTCTCGGTATTCTACCAACATTATTACAGAATTAACGATTTGTCCTCCATTCTGCACATAGAAATTAAACAAAATATCCAACATGGATAAACTAGACTCAGAAACCTTGCCATAAATGCTACTGAGAAGCTGCTCTCCAAATTATAAATATGCTGTTTACTTTCACTGTATAAACTTAGGTGCTAAGCTCAATAACGTCAGTTTTATACTGCACATTCTCAACCCCTTAATGTCTAATATGGATTATGCAGTTAACTTTTACTAGAAATCAGTGTAAAATTAGAACAAATGATTGATCTGTAAACAAGAATTCTTGATGGTCCGTGTGGCTACGCACTGAACCTTGATGGTCCGTGTGGCTATGCGCTGAACCTTGATGATCCGTGTGGTTACGTACTGAACCTTGATGGTCCGTGTGGCTATGCACTGAACTTTGATGGTCCGTGTGGCTATGCACTGAACTTTGATGGTCCGTGTGGCTATGCACTGAACTTTGATGGTCCGTGTGGCTATGCACTGAACTTTGATGGTCCGTGTGGCTATGCACTGAACTTTGATGGTCCGTGTGGCTACGCACTGAACCTTGATGGTCCGTGTGGGTACGTACTGAACCTTGATGGTCCGTGTGGTTACGTACTGAACCTTGGTGTTCCGTGTGGCTACGCACTGAACCTTCACTTGTATGCCACAATACACTTTCAGTTGCAGTTCACTCTTACACCTACAGTGTGTTATTGAGCATTATTTTTATGGTACCTAAAACTGTAGTTAATTACATACTTACCTGTGTAAGTCACCTGTTGGTTTACTTACACATTCACCTCAACATCACCTCACATTATCATGTAGTTTAACTGTGAACCTTATTATAACTTGGGTCATGCCACTCACAACAACATGGAGGTTATGCCACACACAACATCTTAAGGGTCATGCCACCTTCAGCATCCTGGAGGTCATGCAACGCACAACATCCTGAGGGTCATGCCACCTTCCGCATCCTGGAGGTCATGCCACTCAACATCCTTGAGGTCATGCCACTCACAGCATCCAGAAGGTCATGCCACGCACAACATCCTGAGGGTCATGCCACCTTCAGCATCCTGGAGGTCATGCCACTCACACCATCCTTGAGATCATGGCACTCACAACATCCAGGAGGTCATGCCACTCCTCAAATACTTTAGTGGTAAAGTTATTCTTCCTCTGCTGGTTTACACCAGAATCTCTTAGATTTTCATTTGTGACAAAATGAATCAATTCACTGTGAAGGCTTACTCAACCCTGTAAGATCTTAAGTAGGTCTTACCAAGGCTGGCTCCTCCTTAGGAAAATTAATGAATAGAAAAAGAATAATAACATACAAAGATAAATATTTTATTGTTAAAATTTAAAATATAAAACATTTAAATATGAACTTTTCTCCTACTTGAAAGAAAAATTAAAAATGAAATATAAAAATAATATCTGAATTCAACGGTAATATGTACAGTTAGACTGGGGTGTCTGGTTGATGTTGTTGACACCGCGTATTGTAGAAATGGTAGCCGTTGCTGATGATGTGGAGGTGGGGGGGGTCACATCTGTTGAGTGACAACCCAACGACTAGTTCCTAACAGAGTCTCTAGCCTTGGATAATCCGTCAAGATGATTGGAATGCAGGTCTTTCACCACTGCAAAGATGAGGGGTAGTTGCCTGGGGTTGGCTATACTTATCAGGTACGTAGATAAAAAGTGACGTCCCAGAACTCATGTGAAGTTCGTCTCCTTCAACACTGTTTCTTTGGTTGCCAGATGTCCCAAGCTGACATTCCAAGCTAGAAAGAGACAAAAGTTACACACTGCTTAAGAAATCCCTCTCCATGATAAGTAAAGTATTTAAAAGACTGGTGAAGATTGAAATGCAAAACCTGGAAATCAAGGCAGAATGAACTACGTCTTAGAATTGGTTAAAAGTGAAGCTTTTAACCAATATATCCATTAAAAACAGAAGCAGAGGCTTTCACTTACAGTTGTGTTGGGAGCTGTGAGTCAAGTGATTACCATTTGGTCGGTACTCCACACGTCACCTTTCCGGGTGGAGAAATGGGGAGGGGGGATAGCGGGAGATAGACTGACCCTACCTTAAAAAGCAGACTGGCAATCAAACTATCGTCACCATATACTCGCTTGCTACTCCTATCTGTTGAACTTTTCCCTCACATTCACCTTTTAAGCAAGTTTCAAACAATGAGATTTAATATAATTAGCATTTATTAAATTACTAAATAGTGCACAATGGTCTGTCAGGACCCAGTACAGTCAGGTAATATCACCTTGTATATGTAAGACCCTAAAAATTGATATTAACTTATATATAATTTAGTGTTCCATAACATTAATGGTGTAAAATATACTACGATTAATATATTACAGTACTTGACAATATAAAGATTGTGGTTGAAGGGGTCGAGTCACTGCTGCTGGCCCTGCCTCTTCGTTGGCCGCTATTATGTGTGTGTGTGTGCGCGTGTGTGTGTGCGCGTGTGTGTGGGCGCGTGTGTGTGTGCATGTGTGTACATTTTTGTGTGCCAGCGTTTGTGTGTGTGCGTGTATATTAGTGTGTGTGTGTGTGTGTGTGTGTGTGTGTGTGTGTGTGTGTGTGTGTGTGTGTGTGTGTGTGTGTGTGTGTGTGTTTGCGCGCGTGGGTGTGTGTGTGTATGTGCATGTGATGTGTGAGTGTATGTATGCTTTTGTGTGTGTGGAAGCGTGTGTGTGTATACAAAAATTTTTATTTTGAGACCAGTCATTTAGACAGATTTATTACGCTCCTCATACCCATCCATTGCGAGGCAGTCAATAAAGATTACAGGCGAGAAATAAAAATATGTATTTACCTTTTAATTAAAATTACTTTATTGAGAAAAACCGATATTACATTTAGAATCAGTGTTCCAAATATTAGTGACATTAGGTAGGCTTCTGCTATGAAAATGAAGAAATTTATGCATAACTCTAAGGATTGTACAACCCAGGTTTTACTACCATCAACACTGGGAGCACTGTGCTACCAGTGATGTGTTCACCACTGTTGGTTATTGTCACTGTCAGCACCACTGAGAGCACTGTGCTACCAGTGATGTGTTCACCACTGTTGGTTATTGTCACTGTCAGCACCACTGAGAACACTGTGCTACCAGTGATGTGTTCACTGATGTAATTGTCACTGGCAACACCGCTGAGAGCACTGTGCTACCAGTGATATGTTCACCACTGTTGGTTGTCACTGTCAGCACCGCTGAGAGCACTGTGCTACCAGTGATGTGTTCACCACTGTTGTTATTGTCACTGTCAGCACCGCTGAGAGTACTGTGCTACCAGTGATGTGTTCACTGATGTAATTGTCACTGGCAACACCGCTGAGAGCACTGTGCTACCAGTGATGTGTTCACTGTTGCTATTGTCACTGTCAGCACCGCTGAGAGCACTGTACTACCAGTGATATGTTTACCACTGTTGGTTATTTTCACCGTCAGCACCGCTGAGAGCACTGTGCTACCAGTGATGTGTTCACCACTGTTGTTATTGTCACTGTCAGCACCACTGAGAACACTGTGCTACCAGTGATGTGTTCACTGATGTAATTGTCACTGGCAACACCGCTGAGAGCACTGTGCTACCAGTGATGTGTTCACTGTTGCTATTGTCACTGTCAGCACCGCTGAGAGCACTGTGCTACCAGTGATATGTTTACCACTGTTGGTTATTTTCACCGTCAGCACCGCTGAGAGCACTGTGCTACCAGTGATGTGTTCACTGTTGTTATTGTCACTGTCAGCACCGCTGAGAGCACTGTGCTACCAGTGATGTGTTCACTGTTGTTATTGTCACTGTCAGCACCGCTGAGAGCACTGTGCTACCCGTGGTATTGTTCCTCGATGACGGTTCCTCTTCATACGCATATTGCAACCCATTTGTTGACAGGACAATGGCAGGTATCCACTTACTCTTTGTAACTGTCAGTTCTGGCATTTCCGAGAATTTTTTTTCCAACTAATTATAAGGTATACTACGCATTTTTCTCCTCACAGACTAGTATACAGTTCAACTCCTCATCTCAAAGAAACTCGCGAATCTGTGGAGCAACCAATTCATCCCCATTGATTTTTGCTTCATTGAGCCTCGAGGATTTATCATCGAGGTTCTTTAATGTTGCCACCGTTTTGTCCAGACTATAACGTAAACATTGTAACAAAATCAAGCTCGGGTCTTCTACTGAACAATTTTTGTTCAAGGGTTCATTGAGTGTCAGGGTGGCTAATTCTTTTTGATATAATAAGTCCTCGTCCGGGTATCCCACTCAAAGAAAACAGCAATACTTGGTGTAGTCTAGCTGCAGTACAAGGAAAATAGCAGCAACTTCATTCGCCACAAAGTTGCCACTGATGGTTGTTGTGAGGGGAAAGTCAGTTCTGCATAACAAAAGTTATAATGTTCACGTAGTTAAGGGGCATCTTTTTCCAAAGTTAGCTGAAAAAGTCAACATCCAAAGCAAATAGTAAACTGACTTTGACACGCGAGTACTGCATGACTTACGGGAATGTACTGAAATAGTTTAGTTACTCTGGTAAGTAGGTTGATAGAATATCTGAATTCTGAGAGAATCAACTGTATTTTGTCGTCAGACTTGACTTATAAATAAACGATGCCATAACCAAAGTTACACAATTGCTGGTCAATTCAGAACAAGTCCGTCTCCATCATCCCGTCCAAAAAATAATAAGAAACTTGAAAAAGAAAACAGCTGCAGATGAGAAACAGTAGAAATTTCAAGTATTGTTTTAAACACTCATACACTGCGAAATTATTTAAATTACACCATGTCTGATTATATTTACCATCCTCCCTTCCCACATTATATGTAAGAGCAACCTCCCTTCCCACATTATATGTAAGAGACACCTCCCTTCCCACATTATATGTAAGAGCAGCCTCCCTTCCCACATTATATGTAAGAGCAACCTCCCTTCCCACATTATATGTAAGAGCAACCTCCCTTCCCACATTATATGTAAGAGCAGCCTCCCTTCCCACATTATATGTAAGAGCAACCTCCCTTCCCACATTATATGTAAGTGCAACCTCCCTTCCCACATTATATATAAGAGCAACCTCCCTTCCCACATTATATGTAAGAGCAGCCTCCCTTCCCACATTATATGTAAGAGCAACCTCCCTTCCCACATTATATGTAAGAGCAACCTCCCTTCCCACATATGTAAGAGCAACCTCCCTTCACACATCATATGTAAGAGCAACCTCCCTTCCCACATCAAGGGTAACAGCAACCTCCCTTCCCACATCAAGGGTAACAGCAACCTCCCTTCCCACATCAAGGGTAACAGCATCCTTCCTTCCCACATCAAGGGAACCTTCCTTCCCACATAAAGGTTAACAGCAACCTTCCTTCCCACATCAAGGGTAACAGCAACATTCCTTCCAACATCAAAGGTAACAGCAACCTTCCTTTCCACATCAAGGGTAAGAGCAACATTCCTTCTCACATCAAGGGTAAGAGCAACCTTACTTCCCACATCAAGGGTAACAGCAACCTTCCTTCCCACATCAAGAGTAACAGAAACCTTCCTTCCCACATCAAGAGGAACAGCAACCTTCCTTCCCACATCAAGGGTAACAGCAACCTTCCTTCCCACATCAAGGGTAAGAGCAACCTTCCTTCCCACATCAAGGGTAACAGCAACCTTCCTTCCCACATCAAGAGTAACAGCAACTTTCCTTCCCACATCAAGGGGTAACAGCAACCTTCCTTCCACATCAAGGGTAACAGCAACCTTCCTTCCCACATCAAGGGTAACAGCAACCTTCCTTCCCACATCAAGGGTAACAGCAACCATCCTTCCCACATCAAGGGTAGCAGCAACCTTCCTTCCCACATCAAGGGTAACAGCACCCTTCCTTCCCACATCAAGGGTAACACCACCTTCCTTCCCACATCAAGGGTAACAGCACCCTTCCTTCCCACATTAAGGGTAACAGCACCCTTCCTTCCCACATCAAGGGTAACAGCAACCTTCCTTCCCACATCAAGGGTAACAGCAACCTTCCTTCCCACATCAAGGATAACAGCAACCTTCCTTCCCACATCATGGGTAACAGCAACCATCCTTCCCACATCAAGGGTAACAGCAACCTTCCTTCCCACATCAAGGGTAACAGCAACCTACCTTCCCACATCAAGGGTAACAACCTTCCTTCCCACATCAAGGGTAACAACCTTCCTTCCCACATCAAGGGTAACAACCTTCCTTCCCACATCAAGGGTAACAGCAACCTTCCTTCCCATATCAAGGGTAACAGCAACCTTCCTTCCCACATCAAGTGTAACAGCAACCTTCCTTCCCACATCAAGGGTAACAGGAACCTTCCTTCCCACATCAACTGTAACAGCAACCTTCCTTCCCACATCAAGGGTAACATCACCCTTCCTTCCCACATCAAGGGTAACAGCAACCTTCCTTCCCACATCAAGGGTAACAGCAACCTTCCTTCGCACATCACGGGTAACAGCAACCTTCCTTCCCACATCAAGGGTAACAGCAACCTTCCTTCCCACATCAAGGGTAACAGCAACCTTCCCACATCAAGGGTAACAGCAACCTTCCTTCCCACATCAAGGGTAACAGAAACCTTCCTTCCCACATCAAGGGTAACAGCAACCTTCCTTCCCACATCAAGCGTAACAGCAACCTTCCTTCCCACATCAAGGGTAACAGCAACCTTCCTTCCCACATCAAGGGTAGCAGCAACCTTCCTTCCCACATCAAGGGTAACAGCATCCTTCCTTCTCTCATCAAGGGTAACAGCAGTCTTCCTTCCCACATCAAGGGTAACAGCACCCTTCCTTCCTACATCAAGGGATAACAGCACCCTTCCTTCCCACATCAAGGGTAACAGCAACCTTCCTTCCCACATCAAGGGTAACAGCAACTTTCCTTCCCACATCAAGGGGTAACAGCACCCTTCCTTCCCACATCAAGGGTAACAGCAACCTTCCTTCCCACATCAAGGGTAACAGCAACCTTTCTTCCCACATCAAGGGTAACAGCAACCTTCCTTCCCACATCAAGGTAACAGCACCCTTCCTTCCCACATCTAGGGTAACAGCACCCTTCCTTCCCACATCAAGGGTAACAGCAACCTTCCTTCCCACATCAAGGGTAACAGCAACCTTCCTTCCCACATCAAGGGTAACAGCAACCTTCCTTCCCACAACAAGGGTAACAGCAACCTTCCTTCCCACATCAAGGGTAACAGCACCCTTCCTTCCCAGATCAAGTGTAACAGCAACCTTCCTTCCCACATCAAGGGTAACAGCAACCTTTCTTCCCACATCAAGGGTAACAGCAACCTTCCTTCCCACATCAAGGGTAACAGCAACCTTCCTTCCCACATCAAGGGTAACAGCACCCTTCCTTCCCACATCAAGGGTAACAGCAACCTTCCTTCCCACATCAAGGGTAACAACAACCTTCCTTCCCACATCAAGGGTAACAGCAACCTTCCTTCCCACATCAAGGGTAACAGCACCCTTCCTTCCCACAACAAGGGTAACAGCAACCTTCCTTCCCACATCAAGGGTAACAGCACCCTTCCTTCCCACATCAAGGGTAACAGCACCCTTCCTTCCCACATCAAGGGTAACAGCAACCTTCCTTCCCACATCAAGGGTAACAGCTATATTCCTTCCCACATCAAGGGTAACAGCAACCTTCCTTCCCACATCAAGGGTAACAGCAACCTTCCTTCCCACATCATGGGTAACAGCAACCTTCCTTCCCACATCATGGGTAACAGCAACCTTCCTTCCCACATCAAGGGTAGCAGCAACCTTCCCACATCAAGGATAACAGCAACATTCCTTCCCACATCAAGGGTAACAGCAACCTTCCTTCCCACATCAAGGGTAACAGCAACCTTCCTTCCCACATCAAGGGTAACAGCAACCTTCCTTCCCACATCAAGGGTAACAGCAACCTTCCTTCCCACATCAAGGGTAACAGCAACCTTCCTTCCCACATCAAGGGTAACAACCTTCCTTCCCACATCAAGGGTAACAACCATCCTTCCCACATCTAGGGTAACAACCTTCCTTCCCACATCAAGGGTAACAGCAACCTTCCTTCCCACATCAAGGGTAACAGCACCCTTCTTTCCCACATCAAGGGTAACAGCAACCTTCCTTCCCACATCAAGGGTAACAGCAACCTTCCCACATCAAGGGTAACAGCAACCTTCCTTCCCACATCAAGGGTAACAGCAATCTTCCTTCCCACATCAAGGGTAACAGCACCCTTCCTTCCCACATCAAGGGTAACAGCAACCTTCCTTCCCACATCAAGGGTAACAGCAACCTTCCTTCCCACATCAAGGGTAACAGCAACCTTCCTTCCCACATCAAGTGTAACAGCACCCTTCCTTCCCACATCAAGGGTAACAGCAACCTTCCTTCCCACATCAAGGGTAACAGCAACCTTCCTTCCCACATCAAGGGTAACAGCAACCTTCCTTCCCACATCAAGGGTAACAGCAACCTTCCTTCCCACATCAAGGGTAGCAGCAACCTTCCTTCCCACATCAAGGGTAACAGCACCCTTCCTTCCCACATCAAGGGTAACAGCACCCTTCCTTCCCACATCAAGGGTAACAGCACCCTTCCTTCCCACATCAAGGGTAACAGCACCCTTCCTTCCCACATCAAGGGTAACAGCTACCTTCCTTCCCTCATCAAGGGTAACAGCAACCTTCCTTCCCACATCAAGGGTAACAGCAACCTTCCTTCCCACATCTTGGGTGACAGCAACCTTCCTTCCCACATCATGGGTGACAGCAACCTTCCTTCCCACATCAAGGGTAACAGCAACCTTCCCACATCAAGGGTAACAGCAACCTTCCTTCCCACATCAAGGGTAACAGCAGCCTTCCTTCCCACATCAATTGTACCAGCACCCTTCCTTCCCACATCAAGGGTAACAGCAACCTTCCTTCCCACATCAAGGGTAACAGCAACCTTCCTTCCCACATCAAGGGCAACAACCTTCCTTCCCACATCAAGTGTAACAACCATCCTTCCCACATCTAGGGTAACAACCTTCCTTCCCACATCAAGGGTAACAGCACCCTTCCTTCCCACATCAAGGGTAACAGCAACCTTCCTTCCCATGTGCAACTCTTGGGTATCTTTATTGAGAAACGTTTCGCCACACAGTGGCTTCATCATATTGAACAAATGTGACACCACCTATGACTGCTGAACCTCTCCTGCCGTACGGTTTATAAGCTTCTTCTCTGCTCACATGCCGTATTCTTTTCAAGACTGATGGACTGAACACATCGACTGAAGGTTGATGGACTGATTACCTCATTCTCCTCCTGTTGTTCAAGTTTCTCCTACGTATGGACTGATGAAGCCACTGTGTGGCGAAACGTTTCCTCAATAAAGATACCCAAGAGTTGCACATGTGTCTAATTTATCAACATGTCGGTTCTCTGAACCATTCATCTACAAACCTTCCTTCCTACATCAAGGGTAACAGCAACCTTCCTTCCCACATCAAGGGTAACAGCACCCTTCCTTCCCACATCAAGGGTAACAGCACCCTTCCTTCCCACATCAAGGGTAACAGCAACCTTCCTTCCCACATCAAGGGTAACAGCAGCATTCCTTCCCACATCAAGGGTAACAGCAACCTTCCTTCCCACATCAAGGGTAACAGCAACCTTCCTTCCCACATCAAGGGTAACAGCAACCTTCTTTCCCACATAACGGGTAACAGCAACCTTCCTTCCCACATCAAGGGTAGCAGCAACCTTCCTTCCCACATCAAGGGTAACAGCAACATTCCTTCCCACATCAAGGGTAACAGCAACCTTCCTTCCCACATCAAGGGTAACAGCAACCTTCCTTCCCACATCAAGGGTAACAGCAACCTTCTTTCCCACATCACGGGTAACAGCAACCTTCCTTCTCACATCAAGGGTAGCAGCAACCTTCCTTCCCACATCAAGGGTAACAGCACCCTTCCTTCTCACATCAAGGGTAACAGCAGTCTTTCTTCCCACATCAAGGGTAACAGCACCCTTCCTTCCCACATCAAGGGTAACAGCACCCTTCCTTACCACATCAAGGGTAACAGCAACCTTCCTTCCCACATCAAGGGTAACAACAACCTTCCTTCCCACATCAAGGGTAACAGCAACCTTCCTTCCCACATCAAGGGTAACAGCACCCTTCCTTCCCACATCAAGGGTAACAGCACCCTTCCTTCCCACATCAATTGTAACAGCACCCTTCCTTCCCACATCAAGGGTAACAGCACCCTTCCTTCCCACATCAAGGGTAACACCAACCTTCCTTCCCACATCAAGGGTAACAGCAACCTTCCTTCCCACATCAAGGGTAACAGCAACCTTCATTCCCACATCAAGGGTAACAGCACCCTTCCTTCCCACATCAAGGGTAACAGCAACCTTCCTTCCCACATCAAGGGTAACAGCAACCTTCCTTCCCACATCAAGGGTAACAGCAACCTTCCTTCCCACATCAAGGGTAACAGCAACCTTCCTTCCCACATCAAGGGTAACAGCAACCTTCCTTCCCACATCAAGGGTAACAGCAACTTTCCTTCCCGAACCGAAACGTTGTCATAAGCTTCTCTCTCCTATGTGCGGGTTATTTGTGTATTGTTTCAGTGACGGTGTTGTGCCTTTTGCTTCTTTTACGATTTACAGGTGAAGGTGTAAAGGCGAATTACAGATGAAGGTGTAGGTGAACTACAGGGGCATACACAAGACGAATTACAGGTGAAGACAACGGGCAAAATCCTGCGTATCATCTACTAAGCTGCAGTAATCCTTGTATGAATTATTCAAGAAAGAATCTCGGTTTTTGGGATTAAAAAGATGAAGGATGTGCAACATCTGGGTATCTTTATTCTGTAGATATCTACAGAATAAAGATACCCAGATGTCTAGAGAATAAAGTTATTTGGCATATTGTCAGTACTGTATAACAACACTGATATACACAGGGATTTAAATATATCAGAATATACCAGAGTAAATATCTAATGAAAAGTGTTTATTATTAAATTGTGTTTATTATGTAAGGACAAATTACAGGTGAATATGCAAGGTTCATTACAGGTGAAGGTGTGATGTGAACTACAGGTGAAGGTGTGATGTGAACTACAGGTGAAGGTGTGATGTGAACTACAGGTGAAGGTGTGATGTGAACTACAGGTGAAGGTGTGATGTGAACTACAGGTGAAGGTGTGATGTGAACTACAGGTGAAGGTGTGATGTGAACTACAGGTGAAGGTGTGATGTGAACTACAGGTGAAGGTGTGATGTGAACTACAGGTGAAGGTGTGATGTGAACTACAGGTGAAGGTGTGATGTGAACTACAGGTGAAGGTGTGATGTGAACTACAGGTGGAGGTGTGATGTGAACTACAGGTGAAGGTGTGATGTGAACTACAGGTGAAGGTGTGATGTGAACTACAGGTGAAGGTGTGATGTGAACTACAGGTGAAGGTGTGATGTGAACTACAGGTGAAGGTGTGATGTGAACTACAGGTGAAGGTGTGATGTGAACTACAGGTGAAGGTGTGATGTGAACTACAGGTGAAGGTGTGATGTGAACTACAGGTGAAGGTGTGATGTGAACTACAGGTGAAGGTGTGATGTGAACTACAGGTGAAGGTGTGATGTGAACTACAGGTGAAGGTGTGATGTGAACTACAGGTGAAGGTGTGATGTGAACTACAGGTGAAGGTGTGATGTGAACTACAGGTGAAGGTGTGATGTGAACTACAGGTGAAGGTGTGATGTGAACTACAGGTGAAGGTGTGATGTGAACTACAGGTGAAGGTGTGATGTGAACTACAGGTGGAGGTGTGATGTGAACTACAGGTGAAGGTGTGATGTGAACTACAGGTGAAGGTGTGATGTGAACTACAGGTGAAGGTGTGATGTGAACTACAGGTGAAGGTGTGATGTGAACTACAGGTGAAGTATCGACCCTGACTATAAACAACTCTGTTTCATACATTAATCTTCTATAATTTTCCATTGATATGTAAAAAAAAAAAAACTTCACTGGATGAGCTGTAGTCGGCTTTCAGGGGCTTAAAATATATAGTATAAAAGTAAATAAACAATTTATTTTTCATTCAGATAGTAGTTTTCATTACCAATTTTTGCAGTGTCTTTTTTTAAACAAGTTTAAGACGTTAGGAACAAATTTTGTAATTTCTAACAGCGAAGTCGTGTACAAATTGTCATCAGTAATTCTGTATCATATCTTTGACTTGTTGAGAATGTTTGCTCGGACATGTTATCTACAACTACTTAAGTAAACATAAAGAAAAGATTATTATATACCATAATCTTAACATATTGGTTATGAAAATCAGTTATTTCTAACTGGGCTGTAGTTGATCTCAGGCGATATAGAGAAGTGAGTGTTGAACATGTGAATAATAATAGTGTTGGTTAAGGTCAAGACATTATTTCCCAGTAATATTGTGCTTTCTCGTTATGATTATGATAATTACTCACATAACTTCCTTTGCTATATTAAATTAGTTGATGTTGTGTGCTCTGCAAAAGGGTGAGGATAAGACATTCTTTGTAGGACAGCCTTTTAATGGAACAATGTTCCGATTAGTGACTTGGTCAATCTCTGCACTCTGGGACACTGTGTGCTAATGTACTCTGTACTACCCCCACACACTCTGCATTATTACATATTGTTAAAAAATACTTTCTGCACTCTAACACTCACTCAACACTCTTTAACAATGTGTAATAATGTGCATTGCACTCACTCACTAGGCTTCGCATTATAAAAAGAAAAAAAAAACTATCATAGTACATTTGAGGGGGACGTTGAGAGCTGTGAACCCCAAACACAGCATTTCCTCAAAGAGGAACTTAACTCTTCAGATGTAGCCTCCCCATGGAGCATTACCCATATATGATATTACAACAAATGTTTTAATATCATTATATACAGACAGATGTAATTACAGAGAGGGACACACAGAATCTGTGCAGTGTAAATACATCCACCCGGGTAGACTCGTACAGTAGTCCAGCCAGAAGAGAAGAACTTCTCGTCCGGTTACACCACCATGGTGAGGCCAATTATTTTAAATTTTATCCTTCTATTTATATATCATAGTATTTAATTCCTTAATTTAAATTGTATGTATGTATATATATGTGTGTGTTTTTGTTTGTATGTGAGCGAAGCATTTATGGTGTTTCTATGTATAACAGTGTGATGCATGTATTTATGGTGTGATCTTTGTCTAGTGTTTCTATGTATAACAGTGTGATGCATGTATTTATGGTGTGATCTTTGTCTAGTGTTTCTATGTATAACAGTGTGATGCATGTATTTATGGTGTGATCTTTGTCTAGTGTTTCTATGTATAACAGTGTGATGTATGTATTTATGGTGTGATCTTTGTCTAGTGTTTCTATGCACAACGATACATAAAACTGTAATGATACATATAAGGTTCAAATGTACCTTATTTGTATCATTACAATTTTAGGCATCGTGACACAGTGCTGACATAATCATGACACAGCAGCACTGACACAATCATGACATAGCAGTGCTGACAGTCATGCCTAAACAGTACTGACACCGCTATGACACAGCAGTGCCGACATAGTCATGACACAACAGTGCTGACAGTCATGCCACAACAGTGCTGAGTCATGCCACAACAGTGCTGACAGTCATGACACAACAGTGCTGACAGTCATGACACAACAGTGCTGACAGTCATGACACAGCAGTGCTGACACAGTCATGACACAACAGTGCTGACACAGTCATGACACAACAGTGCTGACAGAGTCATGACACAACAGTGCTGACACCATGCTGACAGTCATGATATAGCAGTACTGATATTCATGACATAGCAGTACTGATAGTCATGACATAGCAGTACTGATAGTCATGACATAGCAGTACTGATAGTCATGACATAGCAGTACTGATAGTCATGACATAGTAGCACTGAGAGTCATGACATAGCAGTACTGAGAGTCATGACATAGCAGTACTGATAGTCATGACATAGCAGTACTGATAGTCATGACATAGCAGTACTGATAGTCATGACATAGCAGTACTGAGAGTCATGACATAGCAGTACTGATAGTCATGACATAGCAGTACTGATAGTCATGACATAGCAGTACTGATAGTCATGACATAGCAATACTGATAGTCATGACATAGCAGTACTGATAGTCGTGACATAGCAGTACTGATAGTCGTGACATAGTAGTGCTAACAGTCATGACATAGCAGTGCTAACAGTCATGACACAGCAGTGCTAACAGTCATGACACAGCAGTGCTAACAGTCATGACATAGCAGTGCTAACAGTCATGACACAGCAGTGCTAACAGTCATGACATAGCAGTGCTAACAGTCATGACACAGCAGTGCTAACAGTCATGACATAGCAGTGCTAACAGTCATGACACAGCAGTGCTAACAGTCATGACACAGCAGTGCTAACAGTCATGACACAGCAGTGCTAACAGTCATGACACAGCAGTGCTAACAGTCATGACACAGCAGTGCTAACAGTCATGACACAGCAGTGCTAACAGTCATGACACAGCAGTGCTAACAGTCATGACACAGCAGTGCTAACAGTCATGACACAGCAGTGCTAACAGTCATGACACAGCAGTGCTAACAGTCATGACACAGCAGTACTGACAGTCAGTTGTGCTGGTTGTCAAAATGTCACAGCTTCATAGCTCAGTCAAGTTGTCAAATATCAATATTCAGTCATCAAACGTGAACTAAAGCTTATTATTTATGCTTGAGTCAATATTTTTCAAAGTTCTGCAAATTTCCATGATACGCGTACAGGTAAACGGTAAATTGGGGCAGCCGGTCAGTATGGAACGGGGTTTGAGGCAAGGGTGCCCCCTCTCCCAGCTGCATTTTGCTTGTATGCAAAACCCCTTTTATGGGCTGGTAGATGGTGGTTTGAGGCGTGGGACGCGGAGCAGTGACCATGCAGCGCGTGTGGTCGGGTACGTAGATGATACCACGATTTTGTTAAAAGGGGAGGAGGATTTGCGGATCGTGGGATGGATGGTTGAGTTTTTTGGGACAGAGTCTGGCATGTGCGTCAATAAAGCAAAATCGAAATTATTGGAGGTGGGTACATGGGTGGGGGGGGGGGCGAAAGGTCTGGGTGGTCAGTCGTGGTGCAACTTAGAATATGTGGTATCGTGTACATGGCAGATGAGAGGGAGGGCCGAAGGGTAAACTCAGAATTGGTGGTTAATAAGGAATTAGATCGACTTCGGGGGCTAAGAGCTGGGGATGCATCTTTGCAGCAGAGGACAGTAGTGGTTAATACACTTGTTTATAGTAAAGTATGGGGTGTGGCTGAGGTGTACCCTTCAAGAGATGTGGATATTCAGGAACTGCAGAGAAGGGTCATGACCCATGTTCGCCGTGGGGGTTTAGGTCTCCTGGCTTTGGGGCCACGGGTGAAGGCCCTCTATGTTAAGTAGCGGTTCCTCAGGGCGGGCGGTGAGAAGGGCATCCGGGTGGGTCGGGTAATGATCGACATGCGTAAATGGTGGAGCGGCAGGGGATTAATTGAGTGTGAGGACATGCTACGTTTGTTATTAAAGTTGAGAAATGCGCAGCGGATTCGGGTGGGGCAAATGGTCAGCATATATTGTCGTAGGGAAATTGTACAGGGATTGTCTGTTTTTCCGCTGTGTAATTGGGGGGAAATATGGGACGGATTTTGTAAACTTAAGTTGGCACCAAGGGTTCGTGAATTGGTGTACACGTTTGTCATGGGGATTTTAGCATCAAAATCGGTCTTAAATAGGATGGGTTTGGTAAGGGAGGCGGATTGCTTACGTTGTGGTCTCGAAGAAACAGCTTTTCATGCTGTCTACTTTTGTGATACCTTGGACAAAGTTCGTTCGTGGTTGGGGCGGGTTTTCGATTTTCTTAGTGGGGGAACTATCTCAACCTTACGAGCCTTAACATTAGACGTCAGCGGAGTATCAAGTGAGGTACGAAGAGCAATAATGTACGTGGTGGCTGATTTTCTTTATATATCGTGGGGTATGCGGGAAACCGGGGGAACAGTTAGGATCAGGGCAATTGCGGCAGGTATCTACAAAACGTATTGCAGAAATAAGCTCATATATGGTAGAAGTTGCGATAATAGTTTTCCTGCAAACTATCGAAGTCTTACTGTTCAAAGGTTGCTGCAACTGGGGGTGGGGTAAGGCAACAGGGGGCTGGACTCCCCCCCCCCCGTGGTAGCACCAAACGGTGGGTTCGGGACTTCAGGGTAGAGGGCGGGTTTTGGGGAGTGACGTGTATGTATTATGAATGGTTCCGTGCGTCTGTGTGTGTATGGTTGTGGCGTTGTGTGGCACTGAGATCTTGGATTAATCCTAATATGGTCATGCATCTTGATAATACAGATAAAAAGCAATATTTCAGTATATGTTCCAGCCTCTGCAAGGCTGAACCGGTTCCCTCATATGGCCGGGGCTTGGTGAAGTATGTTGGGTCTTTCCTGGTATTCCCGTTAGGTTTTGTTTAGTTATTTGTAAGTGGAAGCCTCGCTGATATCACCGCTAAAAGTACACGTTATACTGCCCTTTAAGGGGAATGTTCATAAGCAGACCTTTGGTGATGGTTGTAAACTTTTGATGAAGGGCAAAAAGTTTCATTGGCCTAAGGTTGTTCGAATAGGTAGTAGAGGTCACCTATGTGAGGGGGGGGGGTTGAGATGTATAATGTCCTATATTGTAATCTTTGGGCATTTAAGTTCCTTGGGCAGCAGCTTTTGTGGGATATGTTGTTCTGTCATCCAGTGATATCACATGTAATTTTTTTTTATGGTGCATATAGTCAGCTGATGTTCAATTAAGCACCTTTACTAATATCACTGTATACAAGTAAGGTATATTTTTTTTGTGGGTTTATAATTAGTTTGAGAAACTAAATATGGGGTTGGTCGGGGTATTAGGTGTCTTAGTGTTTCCTCATATGTAATCATACATGCTAGATCTGTAAAAGTCTTATGTTAATTATTAAAGGCTTTTTATATATTTTGATTCCTTTTTCAATGCATGCAAAACCAAAAATAAAGAACACCAGGTTTCAATTTCAAGAGTCAGGTAGGTTTCTGATAGTTATTTTATATAACCATAGTACTAGTGAGTGTGTAATGTATTAGTTTATATGATATTGTTTTTGTATATAAATTTTTATATATCCATAGCACCATTGAATGAGCAATGCATTAGTTTATATGACATTCTTTTGTATATAAAATTTCATACACAATATGAATAAGACTGTCAGGTTTGGTTATATATTTATTTGGTGTTTAAGGTATGTTCCGGTAGTTCTCTGTTTAGTTATATATATTGTTGTTGTCTTACATAAAGTTTTCACGGTTCTTGTTTTAAAATAAATTTTGTATACCACACATGTATACTGTGTTTTAAGTCAATTATGTATAACATACATGTATACTGTGTTTTTTAAATAAAAATATATAAAAAAATACTATTGGTATTGAACTGCTTCGAGGTGCGATTACACCTAGTTCTGCTCAGATACTCTCACCTAAGATAATCAGGGAGACATACGGCATTCAAGACGGTGAATTGTAAGGGGTAGCGTTGAATGGAGCGCACAGAATATTTGTGAAACTGCTTGCTGCGACAGTTATGAATCGGTGGTTACGCACTTTCAAGATGTGTGTTTTGACGTTACGCCTGCTGTGCGTGTGAGACTGGTGGACGTGTCTCGATATTATACCTGGATAAAGTTGCGGAATGTCCCCTTTGAGGCGAACGAAGCTGACATCAGAAACGTATTTGAGAAATATGGGACCGTGCATTCTGCCCAGCAGGGCAAGTGGTTGATGGGTGCCTGCGAAGGTATGCCGGAAGGTACTTTCAGCCTTAAAATGACGTTGCGGCAACCCATACCATCATACGTGTATCTTCAAGATTTTAGGACACAGGTAATGGTTTTGTATCCTGGACAACGGTGTACGTGTCGCATTTGTGGAGAGTATGACCACATAGCGGCGGCATGCGAGAAGAACAGACGCGTGACCAAACCTGTGCAAGAAGAGGTAGCCCCGGTCACACGTGGTGAAGGTGAGCATCGATCATCAGAGGAAGGGCGTGGTCGTTTGTGGAGTGAGATAGTGGAACAGGCTTTTCGAAATGAGAGTGAGTCCTCCCCTCAGCTCCCTGCACCTGAGTCGTTGCCAATACCATCTGCTCGATTGGTACCCCGAAATGACTTGTTAAATATTGGGGAGGAATTGGACGAAGTTTTAAAGACCTTGTCACCAGATTGTAAACAATATGAGACTCAGCGGAATGACGACGAGACTGAGACATCGGGGGACTTCAAACCTCACTGTAAAGTGGATGTTGAGGTACACCGTGAGGCTTCCTCAGACCTTGACATGGAGGATAAGAACGTTACAAGGAAACGAGCAGCTACGTCAGATTCAGATGACGTACTGACGCCAGCACAGAGGACTGGGAAGAAAACTGAGAAGATGGGAGAGGGAAAGGATGGAGAGGGGGGGGGGGTCATGTGGGACGCCATCGCAAGAATGGAGGCGAATGGGAAGGTACTGTAAAGAAAACCCATAGAAATAACAATTCAAGTGGTGAAAAACGAGAGGAGAAGAGGCAAGGGTGGAAAACATAACAGGCCTTAGGTGTATGACTGCTAATGTTAACGGTTTATGTACTAGACTAAAGAGAGATTGGTTAAACAATTTTCTTAGCAAACATAGAGTTGAAGTTATGTTCCTTCAAGAACACAATTTCAAATAGGGGGAAGTGTTGGAGGTTGCAGGTTATAAAGTACTGACCCTGCCAACTATCCGTTTGAAAGGTGGTGTGGGTCTTTCAATAAAAGAGACGAGCCCGTTTGTGTTGCAGAGATGTGAGGGGGGTGGGGGGAGGGTGTTGCAGAGATGTGAGGGGGGTGGGGGGAGGATGTTGCAGAGATGTGAGGGGGTGGGGGGAGGGTGTTGCAGAGATGTGAGGGGGGTGGGGGGAGGGGGTTGAGAGTGGATGGGACTTGGATGGGAAAGCGTGTATCTTTAGTAAGTGTGTACGCCCCTGCGGAGAATAGCACGAAGGTACGAAAGGATTTTGTGTGTGAGGACCTTGTTTATTTTTTGCGTGCACTTCCGGAAGTGGCGATATTGGGGGGAGACTGGAACTGTCATCAGGGCGGCTGACGTCGAACCCAAAGGGGCTGGGTATATGTCTGCACCTCTCAGAGATTTGTTGAGGGATGTTAAGTTACGTGATGTGTTTGGGGGAGGGGTGTGGGAAACAGAACATACTTTTATCAGAAGGGGATATGCTGCAAGGTTGGACAGAGTGTATATTTCTCAAGGAGTAGTTGCAAAGTCTTTTAATACGGTCGAGACGGTCTTGTCAGATCATAGGGCAGTTGTAGTGGAGGTAGGGTGGGAAGGGATGGCGGAAATTTATCGGCCTTATTGGAAATTAAATATTAGTGTGTTGAGTGATGACGAAGGTTTAGAGGGTTTTTCTATGCTGTGGAAAGAGCTTACAAGGGAAGCTCAGGAGGTAGAAGACATTGTAACGTGGTGGGACTCGGTAGCAAAAGAAAGGATAAAACCCTTTTACGTGAGGGAGGGTAAATGTATAAACACTCTAAAATATGGACTAGTGAATTATTTAGAGGATCGATTAAGAGGTTGTTATGGGCAGGGAAAGGTTGGAGGTGTTTATCCCATGGACGAGATTGTAGACATAAAAGAGAGCTTGCGAACGTTGCATAATGAGCGGTTTCAAGCGGTGCGGGTGCAAGCAGGATTAGAAGAAGTTTTGTGGGGAGACAAGCCATCCGCGTGTGTGTTGCGGCAGCAAAAGCAAAACCAGGAGCTGATGGCAATCCCAAGCTTTGAGGTACATGAGACGATGGGAATCCATAGAGCAGGTCAAGTGATAAGAAACACGAAAGCTATGAGTGCATATGCGGATATGTGGTATAAAAAATACTGGACTAGTAGTGATGTGGATGAAGTGGAATTAAATAGGGTGTGCACATATGTGAAGTGCACTTTGGGTCATAGTGATAGGAAGGCTTTGGGTGGGGATATTACTGAGGAGGAAATTGAAATTGCTTTACATGGAATGAGAAAGGGCAAAGCCCCGGGTATTGATGGTTTACCGGTGGAATTTTATTAACAGCATTGGGCGTTGATTGGGAAGTTCATGGTAATATTATTAAATTGTATGAAGGAGAAGGGTACGTTAGGGAATAAGCAGAATACAGCAATTGTGGTGCTGGTCCCGAAAGGCAAAGGGCAGCCAGACCTTGGGAAGTATAGGGCAATATCGTTGCTCTGTGCAGACTATAAGGTTTTCGCTAAAATTTTGGGTAATTTTTTTTATATTTTATTTAAAAACGCAATACACAATTATACATGTAGACAATGTAAACAATGAAACGTAACCATTATATATAACAACAAAAAGCTCCACATTCCCTACCTTAGCACTAAACTTATACATAAGAAAACACACATTCAACTAAAAAAAGTTTGATACCCCCCCCAAAAAAAAACCCAACCATCACATAACATACATTTAACTAAACTAAAGACAGCCCACATCTTCAAATACAGGTGGGTTTATTACATCCAAAATTGCAGCCATAAACACAATATGCAATATAACCCAAAGAATGTCACAGGTATTTACATTTTACATGAAACTGTATGTACGAAGACATTCTCAATTATCCAAAAATTTTTTACACTCTTATTATTGTTGTATATTAAACTTCATATACAAATACATAATACATAACACCTCAAAAAATTGCGAAACAAATAAAGGTTAGAAAATAACAATCTCCACACCTCACCACAGAAAAACTAAACAGTATAATATAACAAATGATTCGTCCCACCTCACTTCCATACACTACATTCATCCTACAAGCGAACAAACACTACATTCATCCTACAAGCGAACAAACACTACATTCATCCTACAAGCGAACAAACACTACATTCATCCTACAAGCGAACAAACACTACATCATCCTACAAGCGAACTTGCACAATCACGTATATTTAGTAATATTTTTCAAATATAATTTCCATTTTTAAGTAACAAACTTCTTCTACCATATAATAAAATATACATAGTCATTACTATTAAACATTAACTTAAACAAGTACTATATTCTTATTCTACAGACTGCAGCATTTCTTGCCTCACCATCCTAACCCTACTTAACACATTGTACATGAACACATGTCCTTATATACCCATATAATATTCATTGAACTTCACCAAATACTAATATACAACCCATACTGAGTACATGAAATTCTCTCTTACATACTGCTATATACACTTGATGTGTGATAAAAATCACACACATTACATTATCTCATTATGAGCAGTACATTTGGTACACAGACATATTTATCACGCCCGCATGTCCTTTGCTTTGATACAACCACCAGTCCTGATAATACATTACAACATATTCCAAATTTAACTTATCCATTACATACATCAGTAAACCATCCTGAGTATGACCGTATACTTTTCACATTCACACAAATATTGCTCATTTCCATGCCCATAAAAATCTTAACTTTTTCCTTACGAACCACCACAAACTTACTTAAAACACACTCCACAACTACGCTGCCATTTCACACCATATCAAGGAACTCCTCATACGTTCCCAAATTCTGAGACGAGCCCGGTGCAACCCCTGAAATTCCTAACACATCCCCCCCCCTTTTTTTTTTCTCACTCCGCCAACAAACCTCTGACATTCATACTTCGATATCCTTCAGGAAAAGCCCTTTCCCATCTACTTCCGTATATCCCCCTATTACTAAGTGTTTTGTACATTGTTGCAGTCAATCCCTTCTTTCGCACCACCCAATCCCCATTACCCCTCATGGCCCATGATACGAAAACAAAATCCGTTACGATTCAAATTCAAATTCAAATTCAAAGTTTATTCTCTATAAGGATTACAATGCTGAGTTTACAGAAATTTGGTTATTGTTTGGTTTACATGTAGTAAAATTGTGATTACAGAGTGTACCACTAGAACGCTTAGCATGGCTAGGCATTTCGGGCATACTTAGTTTTATTCTTAATTGTAAAATATTACAAATTATGAGGTAAGTTGGTATTATGGCTAAGTGACTAAATACTAGTTTGTGAGTTTAGCAATGTGAATGCTTTTGTTTTGGCACAGTATATAGTTTCAGTATTGGAGTATCACAGGATTCATTATTTTAAGACTGAGATTAATATTTCTGTTTCTGTTTATGGTCAAATGAGTGAGCGAGTGTAAGTGTGAACCACCAGGTGGTATTCGTGTAGTTAGTTGATGGGGTGTATCAGGGAGATAAGATGTTTTCTAATGGTAGTTTTGAAGGTGATGAAAGTGTCTGCAGTTCTAGAGTTCTCAGGTAGGGTATTCCAGATTTTAGGGCCTTTGACATACATTGAATTTTTGTAAAGGTTTAGTCGGACACGGGGAATGTCGTAGAGATGTTTGTTTCTGGTGTTATGCCTGTGGGTTCTGTCACAACTATCAAGAAAGCGTTTTAGGTCAAGGTTGATATTAGAGTTTATGGCCCTGTAGATATAGATTGCACAGTAGTAAGTGTGGATGTACTGAACTGGGAGTAAGTTTAGATCTTTGAAGAGTGGGGGGGTGTGCTGCCAGGGATGGGATTTAGTGATTATTCTTACTGCAGCTTTTTGTTGGGTTATTATTGGCTTTAGGTGTGTTGCTGCAGTTGATCCCCAAGCACAAATAGCATAGGTGAGGTATGGATAAATAAGTGAGTGGTATAGTGTGAGAAGGGCATTTTGCGGCACGTAGTATCGTATCTTGGAGAGGATCCCAACCGTTTTGGATACTTTTTTGGCTATATGCTGGATATGGGTGCTGAAATTCAGGTTGTTGTCAAGGTATAAGCCTAGGAATTTTCCCCCATTATTTCTGGTAATTAGAGTGTTGTCAATCTTAATGTTAATTTGTGCATCTCCTGCTCTGCTACCAAACATAATATAGTAAGTTTTGTCAGTGTTAAGCGTAAGTTTATTGGCTGTCATCCAAGTCGATATTTTAATCAGCTCCTCGTTCACAATGGTGTTGAGGGTGGCAAGATTAGGGTGAGAGATGACATAAGTCGTGTCATCAGCAAAGAGAATGGGTTTCAGGTGTTGGGATACGTTTGGAAGGTCATTGATGTATATGAGGAAGAGCAGGGGACCAAGGACACTTCCCTGCGGAACTCCAGTATCAAGTGGCCGTGTTGCTGATGCTGTGTCTTTAATGGTGACGTACTGATACCTATTAGTAATGTAAGATTTGAAATAAGCAAGCGCATGGCCTCTTATACCGTAGTGGTCAAGTTTGTGGAGTAGGATTTCGTGGTTTACTGTGTCAAAAGCTTTTCTTAGGTCAATAAAAATTCCTAGTGGATATTCCTTATTTTCCAATGCTGTGTAAAGCAGATCTAGCATTTTTATGATTGCATCATTAGTGCTTTTATTTTTCCTGAATCCAAACTGGCAGGGGTTGAGTATGTTTTGAGCCGTTATAAATGAATACAGTCTCCTGTGCACGAGTTTCTCAAAGATCTTGGATAGCAATGGTAAGTTAGATATTGGCCTATAGTTGTTTAAGTCTGTAGGGTCACCACCTTTATGTATTGGTGTAACCCTTGCCATCTTGAGTAGTTTCGGGAAGGTGCTAGTCTCTATTGACTTGTTAAAAAGTAATGAAATAGCATGCGAAAGGACATGGGCCGCTCGCTTGTACAGTAATGGTGGGACATGAGACAGATTCCCCGAGTTATTTTTAAGTGACTTTATGATCTCAATGACTTCCGTGGGCTCAGTTGGTGCAAGATAGAAGGAATTAGGGAAATTTCCATCTAGGTAGTCCCCGGCATGGGCATTGGTATGTTGGATTTTACTGGCGAGATTAGATCCTATGTTTGAGAAGAAGTCGTTTATCTTGTTAGCTGTGTCAGTGGGATGTAGTGGTGTTTCATTAGGTTTAGTTAGGACAATATTCTTGGTTTTTCTCAGTTTGTGGGTCCCTAGAATCTGAGAGAGTGTTTTCCAGGTCTTTTTTATATCTCCTCTAGTGTCTGTGAATCTATTGGAGTAGTATAGTTGTTTGGCTTTTTTTATTACTTTGGTGAGAGCTGATGAATAGTGTTTAAGAATATCTTTGTGTATTAAGCCCTGTCTATATTGCTTTTCATATTGGCGTTTCTTGCCAATGGATTTCAGAATGGTGCTGGTTAGCCATGGGCAACCAAGCCGTTTGTTTGTGATCTGTTTTGTTTTTATAGGACAATGTTTGTTGTATAGTCTAAGTAATTTGTTAAGAAAGATGTCTGTCCAGTCATCAATACCATTGGCCTTGGAGAATTCTGTAGGCCAATCAACAGTCTCTAGGTCAGCTGTGAACTTCCTTACTGAGGCCTCGTCATGGAGTCTAAATGAGACTTTGTTGTATTCAAGTGGTGGTTTACTAATGTTTGTCAGGAGGAAGGTAGGGTAGTGGTCTGTAGTGCTATCTGTGATTATCCCTGATTTAAGGGGGGCTAGTATGTTGGTCCATATGTGGTCTATTATGGTTGCACTTGTCTCAGTGAGCCTGGTTGGTTTAGTTATTGTTGGTATGAGAAGTGTGTTGTTCATATTGTTGATGAAATCAGTTACAGGCTGATCATCTAGTAAGCCAAGGTTGATGTTGAAGTCTCCAGCTAGGAGAAGGTGGTGCTTATTCATTTGTCTGTTTGTTATTGGTGATTTTAATTTCTCACTGAAATTTGGGATGTTTGTGTGAGGTATCCGGTAAATGGCACCGATTGTTATAGGCGTCTTTAGGTTTTTTACAGTAAAATTAGCAAAAATGTATTCCCCATATTCATCACTAAAGCAAGTGGTGCTAAGACAAGATAATTGGTTAGAGTAATAGATTGCAATACCACCCCCAACTTGGTTTGTTCTGCAGTTGTGAATTGCTGTGTATCCTGGTAGAGGGTAGATATCTATTGTGTCCTGCTTAAGCCAGGTCTCAGTAAGAATAATGCAGGAGAAGGGTGTCTTTAGTGATTCAAGGAGTGCTAGGAGGTCATCATAGTGTTTGCTTAAGGACCTGATGTTGTAGTTAAGTACTGATAGACTTTTAGCATTGTTTAGGATAGTGGTGGCTTGTGATGCTGTGTAATAAAGGCAGTTACTTTCCAATAGGTTTTGATTGGGTGTCAGATTATGGAGGTTTAGATCAGGGTCAACGTGATCAATCATCTTCTAGGTTTAAAATTATGGTTATTTATATCCTGAGTTGTGTGTTGAGTTCTACTACTGATATCTGTAGTGGTTGGAAGTTTGGACAAGTATATAGCTAGAGTATTTTGGTCATGTAGAGTATAGTCACTACTACACATAATGAAGTTGATGTTGTCTATGTGTTGTGCTGGAATGAACTAAAGTACAACTAGGTATAAACTAGTAATATAAAAATACAAATTAAAAATAGAACAAGACTCTCACTTGTAATTGCACTAAGGTCTAATGATGACTTTTGTGGAGTCTATGTTTTGAGCTAGAGTGAGCTAAAGTACAATAGGTTTAATCTAATAATATAAAAGTACAAATTAAAAATAGCACTAGTCTCTCACTAGTAATTGCACTATGGTCTAATATAGTGAATTTGGTATTGACTATGTCTTGAGGTAGAATGAGCTATGGTACAACTGAATTTAATCTAATAATATAAAAATACAAATTAAAAGTAGCACCAGTCTCTCACTAGTAATTGCACTATGGTCTAATATAGTGAATTTGGTATTGACTATGTCTTGAGGTAGAATGAGCTATGGTACAACTGAATTTAATCTAATAATATAAAAATACAAATTAAAAGTAGCACCAGTCTCTCACTAGTAATTGCACTATGGTCTAATAAAGTGAATTTGGTATTGACTATGTATTGAGCTAGAATGAGCTAGAGTAAAACTGTGATTAATCTAATAATATAATAAAGGAACAAGACTCTCAATTGTAATTGCACTAAGGTCTTATATAAGTTGTTTACAAGAATTAGAGTATAATTAGATTTAAATTGACAGGATAAAATACACAAATTAAGTTAGCAAAATAATAAAAATAAAAGAATTGATAAAAATAAAAATGGCAATGACTTGGTTATAATATGCTATGATGTACACCAAAGCACGCTACACAGACTCTTCCACACCTCCCACATCTAAACTCAATGCCCTTAATACCGATATCCCTCCCCCACCCACCCTCCTCAAAATCCCACCCATCCACTCCCGTATACACTCCAAATTTTAACAAAAATGTACTACATGAAAAGCTCTCTCTATCCCCACACGCCCTACATACGTCCTCCACCATCAACCCTCTCTCCCGAAGCACCACACCAGACGGCAATATTCCATGAAGGAAACGAAACATTACCTCTCTCACTCTTGGTCTGATGCGCACCAACCGCAACCTTACCCAAATGTCTCCCCATGCATACATTGGGTATATGCCCTCAACATGTGCAATCACCCTCACCCCTACAGCACGCTCCAGAACACCTACCCGTATCCTAGACGGATCTCTAACATACAATAAAGCTCGCAGCACATCCTCACACTCTTTCATCTCTGATCCTACCCACCACCTTCATGCCTCCTCATATAATGCTTGCACACCCTTCCCCACACGACCTTCCACTCGGAGAAACACCCTCTTCAAATATATACACTTAACCCTTAATCTTATATCTATTAAACCCAATCCACCTTTGTCGACCGGTAGCATAACAACACTCCTACCCAACCAGTCACACCCAGTACCCCATATATAACGAAAAACCTTTTTTAGCATTCTTGTTATGTCCGGTCCTGCCAACGGATATACTGCTGCCACATGCCAGACCATACTATATAACATTACATTCACCACTTTTACACGTTGATGTATCGTCAAATGCATGGGTCTCAAAACATTTAACCTACCCACCAACCTATCCACTGCCCTCCCAGAATTAACCATCCGTGCCTCCCCGGCATTCCCCATATAAATTATCCCACACACCTTTAGTCTATCCACCACACACCAACACACAGCTGTTTCCCATCGCGCCCTCCCTACCCAATTCCCTAAGACCAATAATTTCGATTTCTCCACATTCACTTTTAAACCTGTAACTCCTTCAAAACCACCAATCACATCCTCCACCTCATGTAAACTTTCCTCCCTGCTCATTAGAATTGTTGTATCATCCACATACCCTATTATTCCCATCCCTCCATTCTCCACACCACGATCCACCCCTAAACATTGCCCCACTGCCCTGTAAAAAGGGTCCTGTATACAAGCAAACAACAGTTGAGACAGAGGACAACCCTACCTTATGCCTCTACCCATTGAAACCCACTCTCCCAATTTCCCATTCACCTGCACACGTACACCTACCCTATTATACAGTCTCAATCCAACGCACCATCTCTTCCCCAAAACCCTGCCTCCGTAAGATATGCCACAGTGCCTCTCGTTCTACGCAATCATACGCTGCCTCCCAATCCAATGCTAAGACACCTCCCCCACTTTATTCTCCCCCTCCATACTTTCCACAAAATCTTTTATTATTCCATGCCCCTCATACATCGTCCTCCCAGGCACCCCATACTGACCTCTCGCAACAACTCTATCACGCACTTCAGCCTGTTCCCCAAGATTTTTGCGAATATCTTATAATCAGCACATAACAACGACAACGCCCTGTAGTTCTGCACTGTAGTAGGGCCTTTCCCTTTCGAAATCAAAACTACTACTGCGGTGCGCTGCAACTCACCCATCCTCCCCTCACTTTTCATCACATTCATCAGGTTCACTAAAAAATCCTTCAACACACTCCAATGCTTCACATAGAATTCACAAGGTAACCCATCTATACCTGGCGCTTTACCTCTCGCCATATTCTCCAAAGCTCTCCATACCTCCCCCTCTTCAATATCCCCTCCCACACAGCACACAAGATACATTCTCTCCCAATCTCTCTAAATCCTCACCGTTCACTCCTACACTCCGCAAATATTTTCCAAATCAACTATCCAGAAAACCACTCATACCCTCAGTAGTTCGCAACTCCTGACCCTTGGTATACCCACCTAAGTTCTCGTGTACTACCAGCTTATCAATCTCCATTGCCAACCTGCGTCTCCGCTGGCCCCGTAACACACAGGCTGACGGCCTGTCGCCCCAAATCGCCTCCTCTAACCCACCTTGCACCCTTGCCTCATCAAATCTCTCATTGTGCATATCTCTTATCTGCCACTTTAACGCTTCAATTTCCTCCATTGGATACATACCTACCACAGCACCCCTCTCATAACAACCCTGCAACCGCCCCTCTAAATACTGTTGAAGCCCATATGTCATCCATGCCTCATTCTTTCCCCTTCGCACATAATATTGCCTGATCCTCCTCTTCGCAACCCCATCCCACCACCCCAATAAATCGCTTGCACTCTTACCCCCACCCCATAAGTCCTCCCACAAACTTTCAAAATCCCCTCCCTCCACCCCCTCACCCAGTAGTCGTACATTCAGCTTCCAGTACCCCAAATATCTCTTAGGCAAACCGTCCCAATTTAAATCAGCATAAACCACCCTATGATCTGAATAAACGACATTCACCGTCTGCACCCGCGTCACCCTCACACCCCTTGTCACATACAACCTATCTAGTCGTGCAGCATAGCCCTTTCTATGAAATGTGTGCTCTATCTCGCAATCCCCTCCATCAACTATATCCCTCAATCCCACACCTCTCAATAGATCCCCTAAACCTGCCAAAAAACACCCTGCCCCCCTCGGTTCCACATCCTTCCTACGCACCACACAGTTCCAGTCGCCACCAACTATTGTCACTGACGGTAATGACCGCAAATAATATACCAATACATTATTCACAAATTCATTCTTTACCCTTACATCATTCTCAGCCGGCACATACACACAAACTACTGCCAACCTCTCACCTCTCCACCACCCATCTATTCTTAACACACGACCCCTCCCCCCCTTCACTCCTAAAAACAACAAACGGGCTCGTCTCTCGGCTCAGGATTCCCACCCCTCCCTTCATTCGCTCCGAATACATCACAAACACTCTGTACCCATCCACCTCCAATTCCCTTCCTAGCTTGAAATTATGTTCCTGCACAAAAACAATGTCTATAGCATAACGTCTTAAAAATCCCTTTACCCACAGACGCTTCTCACTCGCACACAATCCATTAATATTCACTGTCATGCACCGGAAACCTACTTATGTGATTTCACCCTCTGCCCCATTTCACCTTTCACTGACACGCTTCCAGTATGTCTGCTTCTTCCACTTTTCTCTCCACTGCCCACTTGTGGCTTCCCCTGATCCAACACCAGACCAGGCGTACCTTTAGAGCTCCCACGCACCACATCAACCCACGGCTTTTTCCCCGGTCTCTGTGCCGGGGTCAAAACATCATCCGAGTCGGAATATGTTGCCGCCCTCTTACGGTTGACACTCTCCGCATCCATTTCCAACTCACTGGATGCCTCCCTGTGAATCTCAGCATTCACCTCAATCACTTCCACCACTCCTGGCGAGTCTTCTGTCATGTTCGCCAATCTTCCAAGTTGCTCATCTTCAATCTGAACAGGACTCCTCACCATCCTCAAGTTATCCTCAGAAACCTTCTTCTCAAAGGATTTTTCCTTCACGTTCACCAGTAGGCCTCCCTCTACCCGTACTTCACCACTGCACAGTCTTCCCGGTCTCCAAGGCCACTAACTGTGACAGTGATGGGCTGGTACCCACCAGTGGCAGCTCACGCTCCACTTCCTCACTCCAGGAAGTGCTACTTCTATGTACAGGTGACTCATCAGCATGACCCACCTCCGGTTCTGGCTCTTTCACCATCTCACTACCTAGTTCCTGTCTCCGCTGCCATCTCCCACACTGGGCTGCCATATGGTCATATGCACCACATAACCTACACGTCTTCTGCTGCCCAGCGTAGTACACCATTACCTGCGTCCTAAATGCGGCCAGTATGACGTAAGACGGGATGGAATGCCTCAACGTCATCTTGAGCGTGAACGTACCATCCGGCAAGCCGGCATACGCCCCATCCGTCCATTTACCAGCCATAACCAGGTGTACAGTTCCATACTGTTCAAATACATTCCGCAGGTCAGTCTCGTCCGCCTCAAATGGCACATTTCGGACTTTCACCCATGTGTAATGCCTAGACACGTCGATGAGTCGAACACGTATCGCTGAATTAACGTCCACACTCCCGTCCTGGTACTTGTCAACCAGCCGTTCATACACTCCAGCTGATCTCAACTTGACGAAAATACGATGGGCACCATTTAGCGCCACACCATACAGTTCCTGATCCGCAACACCATAGGTGTCACGGATAATTTGCGGCAAAAGCACTTGTGCAGACTGAGGCGTTATTGCACCACGCACCAATTCAAGGCACACCGTGTGCACACGCCTTCTCACAGACTGCGCCATGCTGTGAAAATATAAGTCTCCTCCAATGGCCAGCAGAGGGCAGTAGTCACACGTCCGCACTCTGCTCAGGTCAAGCGGCGAATGTATGGGTAATAGGGTGAAATGCGTGGTGGGGAGGGTTGTTTCACCATCGCAGTTTGAGTTGCCGGGCAGGTCGATGTTAGGTCACGGGATTTTAAGAAGTTTTGTGGAGTCAAAGGGGAGGGGGGTACGGGCAGCTTTACTGGCCTTAGACTGGCAAGCCGCCTATGATAGAGTGGAAAGAGGGGCACTGCAGAGAATACTTAGGAGACAGGGTTAAGGTGAAGAAATAGTTGGGTGGGTAAACAAGCTGTATAAGGGAGCAAAGATGAGAGTACAAATAAATGGGTGTATGGGGACGGACTTTGAGATGGGTAGAGGTTTACGACAAGGATGCCCTATGTCACAGATCTTATTTGCGTGTTTTCAGGATCCCTTTTACAGGATTGTTGAGAGCACAGTCAATTCCCGGGGTGAGGGGGGGAGGTAGGGGAAGGGAGATGTTGGCCGGCATTAATAGGTTATGTGTATGATACGACTGTTTTGGTGTGTGAACGGATGTCTATGAAAGTGTTGGAAGATGTTGTGCGTGTGTTTGAACGTGCCACGGGTATGAAGGTAAATAGTGAAAAGTCGATGATCATGGGGTTGGGTACCTGGAAAGGGGGTGGAATGGTGAGCTGTAACGTGGTTAACACGACTGCGATGTCATTAAAGATTTGTGGTATTATTTATAGAGACGATTTGGATGTTGCGCGGGAGGAAAATTCAGTAAGGACGCTGGAAAAGGTCATTGGTCGTCTGGGTGTTTTGAGGCCCCAACATCTCACTCTGGCCCAACGTGTGATCGTTGTTAACGTTTTATTGTATAGTAAGGTGTGGCACGTTGCGGCTGTATTCCCGATAACAGGAACAGCGATCAATGGAATATTGAGACGAGTATTTACCTTTTTGTGGGGATCGAGGTGTGATTGGTTAAAACGTGAGGTTGTTATGTTACCTGTCCGTCGAGGAGGTTTGGGATTGTTGGACTTAAAGCGTAGGGTAAAATGTGTTTTTCTAAAGTGGGAGGTTTGGCGTGTGGGTGTGATGGCGGGAAATATGGAACAGGTATACATGAGGTTGAAAAAGTGGTATGAGGGAATGGAATTGAGGGAATGTGAGATTGTACTACGGGCTTTGAACATTAAAATGGTATAAAATACCGACAGGTTGTTAGGTAAGACACATATGCAACAGTTAGGTATCTTTATTTCGAAACGTTTCGCCTACACAGTAGGCTTCTTCAGTCGAGTACAGAAAAGTTGATAGAAGCAGAAGATACTTGAAGACGATGTAATCAGTCCATCACCCTTAAAGTTTTGAGGTGGTCAGTCCCTCAGTCTGGAGAAGAGCATTGTTCCATAGTATGAACAATGCTCTTCTCCAGACTGAGGGACTGACCACCTCAAAACTGATTACATCGTCTTCAAGTATCTTCTGCTTCTATCAACTTTTCTGTACTCGACTGAAGAAGCCTACTGTGTAGGCGAAACGTTTCGAAATAAAGATACCTAACTGTTGCATATGTGTCTTACCTAACAACCTGTCGGTATTTTATACCATTTTAATGTTCAAAGCCCGTAGTACAATCTCACATTCCCTCAATTCCATTCCCCCATACCACTTTTTCAACCTCATGTATACCTGTTCCATATTTCCCGCCATCACGATTCAGAAGAGTCGTGGAAGGTGGCGGGTGTGGGCTTTGTGGAGGAGAAGACACGGCTTTTCATGTTGTCTATTTTTGCGAAGGTTTAGAAGATGTCAGGGGTTGGTTAGGTAGGGTGGTACAGAGGGTGGGGGGGAGAGGGGTGCAGGTCCTGCGCGCGTTAAGTCTCGACATCGGTGGATTAGACCAGGAAGTTAGACGAGCTTTAGATTATATTATCGTGGATTACATTTATATTTCGTGGGTAATGAGGGGGAAAGGGGTAAGCGAGGTGAGAAGGCGTGTCCTTGCAATAACGTTTTATCGTACAATGTGTAGGAATAGGGAAATGTATGGGATGAGGTGGGATAGGGGTTTCTCGGACGGTTATAAAAGGCTAACTCTTGAAAGCCTTGTGAATTTGTGAATAATATACGGGCATGCCGTGTAAGTTTCCGTGTAGGTCAGTGGGCAACAGCTGGCTCGTCTCTTGGGGGAGGTGTGAGTTGCGTGAATATGAGATTGGGCATGGATGTATTCTAGTTGTTATGGATGTGTGTTTGTTGATTCTGGGGTTAGGGTTACTTACTATACCTTTTGTGTACAAGTCGACAGTGGTGCCTTTACAGTATTTATGTTTTTGAAGCTTTCCTTTGTGTAAAGACTCGTTTTTTCTTGAGTCACTAGTTTTCTTAGTATTTTGTTTTTGATTGTGTCTTATAGGTCCAGATATTTGGGTTTACAAACCTACATATATATATATGCATGTTTTATCACTTCCCTGTTACTGTTCAGTCTAGTCTGTGAGTCAACAAAGTATTAAAGGGATATAACATGTGTACATTACCCTGAGTCGTCCAAATTTATCTTATAAATATTTCGTAATGATGTGATTTTTGTTTGTGATTCAAACGTATTTCATAGGTATCAAGATTGAACACATATAGAATGGATGGAATTTGCTGACGATTAATATGATCGTCAGTATATATAATATTTATTATGTTAATGAATTTGTGTTAGACTAAATCTTTGAATTTGTGTCTAAGTTGGAATTTCTATAAACAATTGTATATTATGTATGAAAATTACATAAACTATTGTTTAAACATCAATGTAACATGTTTGTATGATGTGCATGTAGGTTATAATGGGTTTAGTGGGGTTTCCACCAGTGTTATATTTGTTGCGCAAACAGTTATATCTTTTGGTATTGTGTGTGTTTAGTGAAACGTACGTATGTGTTTTATGGTGTGTTTGTCGTATATATCTATTTGTATTAGTTACAAAGATTTTTTTTCTGGTATTTATGGTGTGTATCTTGGTGTACTCTATAGAATATGTATGGTGATGCTATTTAATTTTTAAGCAGCCTTGTATTTATGATGTTTTAAATAAAATACAAAAAATAATAATGTAATACAACAGTCCCGAGTCCTGAATGTGAGGCATCTGTTCAGAGACAAAAGACTTTATTAATATCTGGTAATTTTAGAACTGGGCGGTTGGAAAATATATTTTTAATTTGTTCGAAGCTTCCTACAGCCTCTTCAGAACAAACAAGAGGTTCCTTTACATTCTTTTTTAAATAGTCTGTGAGACTGGAAGTCAGACCACTTAATTAGGCACAAAAATCCTATAGAAATTTACTGACCCAAGGAAACTTCTTAGCAACGTTTTTGTAGTTGGGAAGATGCTTTCTAGAACTGCTTTCGTCTTGTTAGGAAGAAGTGATAAACTATTGTCAGAAATAAACCCGAGGTATTGTATCTTGAAATGGCCAGGAAAACACCCCTGTGGTTTAATTGTAAGGCCATGAACTCTTAGTCTTTTTGAAACAAACGACAGTGTAATAAGATGATCTTCCCAGATCAGGTCAGAAAGGGCTATTCTCATAAGCCGGATATACGTGGCACACGCGGTGACCAAGCCGAAAACCATTGTGCGATATTGCATTAGTCCTCTATGAGTAGGGAAAGCCGTGTATGGTTTAGAGTCTGGGTGTAACGACACTTGATGGGACGCTTGTGAGATGTCTAATTCAGAGAAAAATTTACAGTCATGAAATTTTTACAATTAATGGTCGATTACTGGCATGGGCTCTGCGTCCCATATAGTGATAGTGTTTAAATAACGAAAATCTTATGAGAGTCTATAAGAATTATCTGGTTTCTTAACCATGACAACTGGTGAACAGAAGACTTAGAAGGTTCTATGATATTTAACTTTAAGAGTTTGTCAACCTTGTTTACCTTATTACAGACCTTCACTACTTCATACAGTCCGCGCCAAGAAATTAACAATTTACTTTCAGAGTTCTTTTGTTCAAAAAAGGTTTTGTATGTTTCCATGGACATTTTCAGGTTCTTGACAATAAAATCAGCGGTTTCTTCTAATTTTTCTCTCAGGTTTAATATCTTTGGACCACAGTTCATTTAATATAAATAGAGGTCCGCGAGCCTACCTCCCATGAAGCAATTCGAAAAGGGAATATCCAAGGGAATCACTTGGAATCTCAGACATTGCAAAGACATCATATGGCAGAGGAGGTTTAAGAATACAAAGTTTCTTTAATATTGACTTTACGATGGCATATTGTTGTTCCACACTCCCGTTACAATTTGGATGGTAAGGTGTAGTGAAAAGAGGTTGAACACCCACAAGTTGATAAACTTGATCCATTAATTCAGAAGTAAATTGCGTTTCTTGATCAGAAAGAATTTCTCTGGGCATATCTACCTATGAAAAACAGATAGTAATGCTTCTGCAACTTCTTTTAACGTAATAGATTTTAAGGATACCGCCTCTGAGAAGCTAGACGCTTAGTCAAGATATATTTATGACCTGATGAACGAAGAGTGACAGGACCAACAATATCCACTGCAACTCCAGCAAATGCGACTGAGAAAATTGGCATTTTTACCATAGGGACTCTTAGTTCTTCCCTTTTGTGAGGAAAGTTGACATATGTGACACAACAAACAATACTTATAGATGTCCGAAGACATCCCAAGACAGAAGTACAAGTCCTTTATCTTCTTACAGGTCTTCCTATGTGAAGAATGGCCAGAGACTGGCAGATCATCAGAAATCTTCAAAATAGTCTCACAACAATTTTTCTTCCCACGTCATTAGGATTTTCTGGTGATGCTATATTCTTCAATAGAAGATTATCTCTATATACAAATTTATAAGAAAATTTCTTTTTTTGAATTACGTTGTCTGTTAACGCTAACTTCCGGATTTCCTCTATGGAAGGACAAGTCTTTTGAAGACTCTTTAAATTTATGTGAGAAATCTCAGTATATTTTCCTTTGGAAAAAAAACAACGGATGTATAGGTTTTACCTTAGACTGTGCTCTGGTAAGGACGTTAACGTTAAGTATTACTTATAGTATAAACATTAGGATTGAAGAAATAACATTGTGTGCCACACCATTCAAGGTATCATATATATTAACATTTAAGCATCTCAATACATTACATCACAGTATTAATTTTACATTTTAACTGACATTCACACATCACAAAACATTAGAACATAACATAGTATGTTAGACAGAGTCGTACTGTCCAGTGTGCACCAGCCACCATCTTAATTATTTTTGTCAAAGGATCGAATATCCCCATCTGATAGTTTTTATTTTCATCCCATAACGTTTATAGCGTGTGTATGTGTGTATGTGTGTATGTGTGTGTGTGTGTGTGTGTGTGTGTGTGTGTGTGTGTGTGTGTGTGTGTGTGTATGTGTGTGTGTGTATGTGTGTGTGTGTGTGTGTGTGTGTTTGTGTATGTGTGTGTGTGTGTATGTGTGTGTGTGTGTGTGTGTGTGTGTGTGTGTGGTGTGTGTGTGTGTGTGTGTGTGTGTGTGTGTGTGTGTGTGTGTGTGTGTGTGTATGTGTGTGTGTGTGTATGTGTGTGTGTGTATGTGTGTGTGTGTGTGTGTGTGTGTATGTGTGTGTGTGTGTGTGTGTGTGTGTGTGTGTGTGTGTGTGTGTGTGTGTGTGTGTGTGTGTGTGTGTGTGTGTGTGTGTGTGTGTGCGTGCGTGCGGAGCTAATATTATAGTCTAGAGGAGGTGAAGGAAGTGAAAATATAAGAAGAGAGAGAAACTTGTTAAATTGTTTAATAATGATTTCTAGCTAAACTTTATCTTCCATAAGATAACTCATAATAGTGTCTTCTTTACCTGACCCACAAGTGTTTAAAACTAATAAAATTTCGCACTTTTCACAATGAGTGTCTTGAAAATCCCGGAAACCAACATTCTCTATCAGAATATTGAAATATATAAATTTGTGATGAATGGTTTAGAAAACCGACAAGTTGAAGAATTGAGACACTTGTGCAACATATGGGAATCTTGATTGAAGAAACGTTTCGCCACACAGTGGCTTCATCAGTCCAATACAAAGTAGAAATGGGTAAGGAGAGGAGAAGTTTGAGGTAACCAGTCCCTCAACCTGGAATCGCTGTGTTCAGTCCATCACTCTTGTAGGAAGTGCAGCATAGAGCCGGAGAGGTGGCTTATATACTGCAGTGAGATGAGGTGAAGTAGGAGGGGGCGGGATCACAGTGGGACCTGCCACCAGTGTAAGTCTCCTTACCCATTTCTACTTTGTATTGGACTGATGAAGCCACTGTGTGGCGAAACGTTTCTTCAATAAAGATTCCCATATGTTGCATAAGTGTCTCAATTCATATATAAAGTTATTGAATTCTCGAACATTTAAGAAGAATGATTTTTTTTATGCCTACAAATTTTAAATTTTTGAAAAGACAAACGTAATTTTAACAACCGTGAGGGAGAGTGTATATATGAATGGGTACAAATTTGTGTACATATGTGTGTATTGCATAGGGGGACGTCTGTGTGTGTGTGTGTGTGTGTGTGTGTGTGTGTGTGTGTGTGTGTGTGTGTGTGTGTGTGTGTGTGTGTGTGTGTGTGTGTGTGTGTGTGTGTGTGTGTGTGTGTATGTGTGTGTGTGTGTGTGTATGTGTGTGTGTATGTATGTATGTATGTGATTACATGTATATTAGTGTAAGAGGCGATGAGTGTGTTTTACGCATGTGTGTGTGTGTGCGCGCGCACGTGCATAGATCTGTGTTTGTATAGATGTTGGTGAATCAAGAAGCTGTGTTTGTGAAAATGCGCAAATAACCATAAAAGTGTTTGTGTGTAAGTTTGTTTAGGTACAGGTACAGGTAAAAATAGTTACACAAATTATTATACATAGTAACATGCGTAAATTACCCAGGATAACCCAAAAGAAAGTCAGATAAAGTGACTTATTTCTGTTGTGTCTCGTCTCGCAAATAAAGTTGAACATTTATTACAGTTCTGGTGGAGGTGAACAAACACATTAACACACAAACATTCATCAATACATAATAAAACATTCACAGACACAATTAAACTGATGATTAAGTACAGAAACTTATTTTTAATGTAGATGAATCGTATAATACAAATAGAACTCCCAAATTTTCACTGAGTGGCCAGACCTTGGTGGCCGAACTGGACGGTAGCTTGGCTGCGTCTGGCTGACCTACGGTCTAGACTGTCTTGGTGGTGTAATTACAGGACGCAGATTTCTGCGTGTCCCCTCCTGTAATTCCACCCACCTGGACAGTCTCTACCGTAGACCAGCTAAACAAGACCTCGTTCTCATCTAGCTAGATCACTGAGGGTGGCTGAGCTGACTTCGGGATACATAACCTGGGGAAGGCTGAGACTGGAGGATATCCTAAGGGAAGTGAGAAAGGGGAGACATCCGGGGGCCCACGGATGGATTCCTGGACACATGAACCTGGGAAAGGCAAGGATACCTTGGGGAAGTGGGAAAGGCGGACAGATAGACTCCTGGACACATGGACCTGGGAAAGACGAGGATACTGGTTGTTGAAGTAGACCTTGGGGAAGTGAGGAAAGGAGAATATCTGAGGGGACACAGATGAACTCCTGGACGCATGGACCTGGGGAAAGCTTCAAAAACACAGTAAGTGGGTGGGTGGACCTTAAAAACGAACCACTGGCCTCCACGTGGCAAGGTCTGGTAACTCAAAAATAACTCTGAGGCTGACAGTGGTCGCAAATAATAATAATGACAATTTCGATTTCTTATAAACTGACATTTACATTTTGAAACAAGGAAGCAGATTTTTACCAATTTTCTGATAACAGATGGATGTTCTCTCACACACGACACTCCATGCTTTCGGCTCGACCTGGTTTGTCAGTATATTAAAACATGTAATTTCAAGGTACTAGGTTGGTAGACAGCAGCCACCCAGGGAAGTACTACCGTCCTGTCAGATGACTGTGAAACAGAAACCTGTAACTGTTTTACATGATGGTAGATTCTGTCTCATGAACACACTAGATAACAGGGATATCTTGCTACTCCTACTTACAGTTTGGTCACACTTCACAGACACGCACATGCATATATATATATACATACATCTAGGTTTTTTCTCCTTTTTCTAAATAGCTCTTTTTCTTCTTTATTTCTTCTATTGTCGATGGAGAAGTGGAAAAGAATCTTTCCTCCATAAGCCATGCGTGTCGTATGAGGCGACTAAAATGCCGGGAGCAATGGGCTAGTAACCCCTTCTCCTGTAAACATTTACTAAAAAAGAGAAGAAAAACTTTATAAAACTGGGATGCTTGAATGTGCGTGGATGTAGTGCGGATGACAAGAAACAGATGATTGCTGATGTTATGAATGAAAAGAAGTTGGATGTCCTGGCCCTAAGCGAAACAAAGCTGAAGGGGGTAGGGGAGTTTCGGTGGGAAGAAATAAATGGGATTGAATCTGGAGTATCTGAGAGAGTTAGAGCTAAGGAAGGGGTAGCAATAATGTTGAAGGATGAGTTATGGGAGGGGAAAAGAGAACATGAATGAGTAAATTCAAGGATTATATGGATTAAAGTAAAGGTTGGATGCGAAAAGTGGGTCATAGTAAGCGTGCATGCACCTGGAGAAGAGGGGAATGTAGAGGAGAGAGAGAGAGATTTTGGGAGATGTTAAGTGAATGTATAGGAACCTTTGAACCAAGTGAGAGAGTAATTGTGGTAGGGGACCTGAATGCTAAAGTAGGAGAAACTTTTAGAGAGTGTGTGATAGGTAAGTTTGGGGTGCCAGGTGTAAATGATAATGGGAGCTCTTTGATTGAACTTTGTATGGAAAGGGGTTTAGTTATAGGTAATACATATTTTAAAAAAAGAGGATAAATAAGTATACAAGATATGATGTAGGGCGAAATGACAGTAGTTTCTTGGATTATGTGTTGGTGGATAAAAGACTGTTGAGTAGACTTCAGGATGTACATGTTTATAGAGGGGCCAAAGATATATCAGATCACTTTTTAGTTGTAGCTACACTGAGAGTAAAAGGTAGATGGGATACAAGGAGAATAGAAGCATCACGTAAGAGAGAGGTGAAGGTTTATAAACTAAAAGAGGAGGCAGTTAGGGAAAGATATAAACAACTATTGGAGGACAGATGGGCTAATGAGAGCATAGGCAATTGGGTTGAAGAGGTATGGGGTAGGTTTAAGTATGTAGTGTTAGAGTGTTCAGCAGAAGTTTGTGGTTACAGGAAGGTGGGTGCGGGATGGAAGAGGAGCGATTGGTGGAATGATGATGTTGTAAAGAGAGTAGTAGGGGAGAAAAAGTTAGCATATGAGAAGTTTTTACAAAGTAGAAGTGATGCAAGGAGGGAAGAGTATACGGAGAAAAAGAGAGAAGTTAAGAGAGTGTTATATTCCTGACTTTCCATAGTGTGCATAAAAATTAGTGTTATATTCTTGACATTGTACATCGAAAAAATACTATATATATGTGTGTGTGTGTGTGTGTGTTTCCCTATCGAACTGCAGGACATAGTCATGAGATTTTTCCTTCACCTATAACAAGAATGGCAAACATGCTCTCATAATGAAGTTTTGGAAACACATGACTCATACACGTATACCTAACAGAGGAATGCACCGAACATCCGTGTATAGGCTGCAAGGTTTCAGTGCATGGCACCTCCGTGCAAAGACTGCAAAGTTGCAGTGAACGGCACCTCCGTGCAAGGACTACAAGGTTGCAATGAACGGCACCTCGGGAAGAAGACCGTTGCTATTTAAGCCAAAATGGCATATTTTGCTTACTCGGCACGACATACATACAGTATATATATATATATATATATATATATATATATATATATATATATATATATATATATATATATATATATATATATATATATATATATATATATATTATATCCACGAAAATGGGTTCTAACCTCATTAATAAATGAAAGGGGCGCCGCACTTTATTAATTAGAAGCTGGTTTAATTTGGTGACAAAAGCACATCTTTCCTTATAAAATAAAAGCCTATTTATTTCCTGTAGTAGATACACGAAGATTAAAAAACGAATGAGCCTCACACGTTTCTTGCGGTACGCACGAGACCTTCAAATAAAGATACAGTTGCTGCGCTTTTTTGGTTATATATTTTCACAGCTCGACGATTCTTAGCATAAGCTTCTGGTGCAGTTCGACCATCGGCTAGTTTTTCTTTTCCATAGGAAATTACTGCCAATCTATCTCTTTGAATTCCACACTCCTTTACCAAAAATATTTAGCAGCCTTTTTCCAATGTCTATATTCTATTCAGAGGTTCCAAGATGATCTGTATGCACTTCAGTTGTAAAATTAACAGAATCATGTTTTTTAATCAGTTCTGGTTGCTTGTTTAAGATTTCGTCATCTTCTGCAGCACTACATGATTGTTCAAAATAAAAATATACCATGTTGTTAGCTTTTTCCAAGTTTTAAATTAAAGTTTGGGACTCGCTAGTAGTCTTAATATCAGACCTCAACTTATTTCCTAGACATGCTGTCAGCGTTATAAGAGTACATACTACACACAGTTAATATCGCTTTTTTCACGAACATCCCTTATAATGTGATACTAGACAAATAACAAAAAAAAAATGGCACAATACCCTGACTGGAACGATACACAAATAACCCGCACATAGAAGGGAGAGGAGCTTACGATGACGTTTCGATCCGACTTTGTAAATAGTCCAAGTCGGACTGAAACGCCGTTTTAAGCTCATCTCTTCTATGTGCACGTTATTTGTGTATGATACTAGACATATAGTAGTACCAATCCAACACTGGCTGGTGTTGACCCCTTCCCCATTCCTTTTAAAGGTCAACAGATCTGAGACAAGATGAAGACGTAAAGCTAATGATGCTCTCTGAAACGGCAGCTGTCAGCGTGCTTCTGCTGACAGGTAAAATACAAATAGTAAACTCAAAAGTGAAATTTTTTAGATATTAACTTTATGCAGAATTTCATAACATGGTATGTTTATGTGATTTTGGAGCTGTCATGATGTTGTGTAGCGATTGTAAAAAGCAAAAACCTGTTGCCTGATTTCCTTGTACAAAACAAATATCCATTAACAAGAACTGGTACTAATGATTAGAGCTAAACTGAGGCTCATATTACTAATAAGGTTTCGACCGCTACAGGAAGTTATTGTTAAAAAATTCTTGACATATTGTTCCTTTATGATCACGAACAGTTTGTGCTGGTGTTTCCGCCAAGATTAATAACCTGTCAACACATTTTTCTCACATATGGGGTTATAATTATTCATTGTCATCATTAACATTACATACACCAGATTTGCAGAAGATGATTGTGGGAGCGTTGGTCTTGCTTCTTTGTTATTCTTCAAATTTGACGTACATCAAACGTATGCCACTATCCTAAGCAATATGCAGATGGATTAGTTGTGGTGCAGTACTGTGTAGAGGTGTGTCACGATGTTGCTATGTCATTGTAGTTTTAAGTGTGTGATGTTTATTATTATTGAGCTTATCTATTTCATTATGCTGATAGTTGTTTTTGAAGTTGTTGCCGGCAAGTTTTGTTGTGATAATGTGACTGTTTCAACAGGAATATGTTAAAACATAGCATGGTAAAAAATTATTTTATAGATTAATTTCCGTTTTTCTGTTGCTAATTTTATGCGATATATAGATATTTCGTAGTTTTTCGTCATCTGTGAGTGCATTAAGTATAATTATACCTACTACACTCGTAGAAAAGTTACTCACTATGCGTCTGATATGAAGGAGAATCTGTGTTCTATTTTTGAGGAAAATAAAGTTGATTTCGGGGTCTATATGGTGGTTACATACTCTTTGAAGTATGAGCGGATTCTTAATGGGATAAGAAGTGAAGTGAATGTATCTTGAAGACTTTGAGACGTAAGATCACTGCATGGATGATGGCTGTTACAAGCATTTATTATAAGTTTATTGTTACGATTGAGGATTTAAATTATAAAACTATATGGTCAGAATTAGATATGTCATCACTTGCTAGATCGGGAATTGACTAGGAAAAGATGAATTTGTAATGTTTGAGCGCTTCCATATTGAATGATTCTAAATATTGTATAGTGATTCATACGCAGAAAGTTTTAAACGATGGCTTAACTAAGGAATTTGTTAGGGATGTAGCTAGAATTGCAGCTTGTGTTATGTAGATACATTGTTCTTCAAGGAAGCAAGGGCTGGAGATGCTAAGATCCCTCAAGAACAAACCAAAAATTACACAGAGGTGCAGGTGTCTTGGTACGAAGAGAGGTGAATAAGATCGACTTTATTGGTAAGTTTTCTATACACTTTGAATAAACATTTGTCACTGTAGGGAGCCCTGCACAGGAGGACGTCGAGGAAAGGAAGTTTGCCATCTTTATCCGAGTTGAAGTTTAAACTTTATTGATGGCTCGACGTCCTCCTGTGCAGGTCTCCCTACAATAACAAACTTCTCTTCAAAGTGTATAGAAAACCTTTCAACCGGGACGATATTATACACTTCAGTTCGTGCCAATACACCCGCACTGAAAGAGATGTACTTATTGGCTTCCTGTTGAGAGTTGATAAATTAGACACATGTGCAACTCTTGGGTATCTTTATTGAGGAAACGTTTCGCCACACAGTGGCTTCATCAGTCCATACAAAGGAGAATCTTGAAGAACAGGAGGAGAATGAGGTAATCAGTCCCTCAACCTTGAGTCGATGTGGTCAGTCCATCAATCTTGAATGGACTGACCACATAGACTCAAGGTTGAGGGACTGATTACCTCATTCTCCTCCTGTTCTTCAAGATTCTCCTTTGTATGGACTGATGAAGCCACTGTGTGGCGAAACGTTTCCTCAATAAAGATACCCAAGAGTTGCACATGTGTCTAATTTATCAACATGTCGGTTCTCTGAACCATTCATCTGTTGAGAGTTCCTCGCAGATTCAAGGCGCAAACTATCCTCAACAAATTCCCCATGGAAAAGTCCTTTAAGCAGTTCATAGTGCTCCCATGTGACGATGTTGCCATGAATACCCACAAGCTACTTCCTATGAGCAATATAGATGTTTCCAGCACACGTCATCTATCAAAGACTTCACTAGGAGACGTAGCCCCACACCTCTAACTTCCACAGCGGGCGTCTACACCATCCCCTGTGGATACTGTCTCAAGAAATTTATATAAAAAACAGGGAGAAATATTTTGTTCGGCCTCAACGAACATCGAGACGCCAGCAACAGAGACTACTTAAGGTACCCGTGTGTAATCCACAGGGACTCTACGAGACATTTGATAAACTGGGATAAAGCACAGCTCGTCCTCACCGAAGAAGACATTAGACGCAGACGATGTCTGGAAGCCTCGATAATTGCCGTCACAGAAACCATAGAACATAATACTGGAAACTACAAAAAACAAAAACAAAAAAAAAAACTGAAACATTGGCATACATGGTACTCAGCGAGGCAAAACGCCAGATACCTAACGACAAAGGAGTCACGTAATCAAACTGTCGACCTGTCCTCATCCCTATATGACAATCTTTTTCAGGTCACCATGCGTTACCCACACTTCACTCTTTCCCTATACATACTGTCTTTTTAACCTCTGGTTGTTAGAAGTGATCATTGTCCCAAGACCAAAACTATTTCTAATTAGTACTTCCTAGAGTTTGCTTATGTGTCTTTCTAAACCAGTGTGAAACTAGCATTGCTCAAATAGGATAGGTTAAATCAAAGCTTGATAGCTACTAAAATTTAATGTAGTACCTTGTGCTAGGAGTTATTGCACACTCTTTATAATACATGTGTATTGATGAAGTAGAAAGACAGTGTTGCAAGACATCAATTATTTTCCATAATGAAGTTGTTGCACTACCTCAGTTGTGTGTGTGTGTGTGTGTGTGTGTGTGTGTGTGTGTGTGTGTGTGTGTGTGTGTGTGTGTGTGTGTGTGTGTGTGTGTGTGTGTGTGTCTGTGTGTCTGTGTGTCTGTGTGTGTGTGTGTCTGTGTGTCTGTGTGTCTGTGTGTGTGTCTGTGTGTCTGTGTGTGTGTCTGTGTGTCTGTGTGTGTGTCTGTGTGTCTGTTTCTGTGTCTGTGTGTACTCACCTATTTGTACTCGCCTATTTGTGGTTGCAGGGGTCGAGACTCAGGTCCTGGACCCGCTTCTTCACTGATCGATATGCAGTAATGCGAAAACATTTTCCCCAAACACGACAGAGATGAAAAGAAATCAACAAAGAAAGTAACTTGATTGCGAACTGCTTGTCCGCAGACTTGGACCAGTAAAAGTTTCTATGGATACGTAATGACCTGCTAGAGATAAATAGATTTTGTGCAGTGGAACGTGCAGAGGAGTTTACGAGATCAATGCAATGGCCAGCAGAATAACCAGGAATCCAACATAGAAGGATATTATTATCATTGCTGAAGAGGTGACACAACCACTGTTGAATACGAATGACGATGCGATGCCAGGAGTCAATTGTTCAACAGCTGGAAAGTCAAACACTACAACAAAATAAGATGTAGTAAAATAATTAGCGTGAAAGAACACAGCAATAGTTGCATATTAATCTTATGTGAAAATACAAATCCAATTAAGCAAGCTTCTCTCTAAAATAGCTGCATATCCTTCGCCTTCAAAGAATTTATAGCCATCTATGAACACAGTAGTAGCACGTAAGTGTAACTGAAAACTGGAAGGAAGAGAGTGTGCAAGTCCATAGCAGTGATTTCAGACTAGACTGGAAAAGATGAGAGACATACTAGAATCATCAGTACCCTGCAAGGTGAAAAATGAAAGAAATGAACATAGTGAACAGAAACGGGAGGTGGAATGAGAAAAGTAACTAGTCTAAAGGCGAAGATTAAAATAGCGTTATAAAGAAGTATGACGATTGAAAGTCTCCACTTTACTAACGTTTGTTATTATGTATCCTCGAAAGGATACCTTTAAGAGGTACATGAATGATTTTTCCTCTTTTTTTCCTTTCACAGAATTTTCATTCAGTCGGCGTCATATTTCCAACACTTGTAATAACGACCACCACATTGTAGAACAACTGTGGTGTTCACGCTCCCTGTGACAAAACTTACTGAACACATTGCCAGTATCCTGGAATGGCTCAGATAACTTCCAATATTCTCAGTGGCGAAGCTTCAAACTTTCACAAAAGTTGGCAAAAAATATGACGACTGTAGAGAATAAAATTCAAATGTGTATTTGTAGACCTGTCGATTTTGTTTGTAAAATTGTGGGAAATCTCAATTTCATGCATTCAAATTTGTAGATGTTGTGAAATAATAAAAATATTGCACATCTAAACAGTAGATAAGTTTTGTCTGCTTCTCAGCTTCTTCAGTCAGCAGAAGCTGTAATAACTTAAATAAGAGATAATCAGTCACTCACTCGGCTTTGAAGAAGTAATTTTAAGGTTATCGATGGCCAAGTCTTGAGAAGTGTTCTTCTCCAGTCTTAATCAATAAAAGAGTATAATAGAGCCTTTTTGAAGAGTGGTTTAGTATAATACTAAACCACAGTAGTACTATACTAATATACAGTATTATACTATAGTAGTAATATTCCATACTAATATAATTTTGCATAGTAATACGACAGTATAGTAATATACTATATAGAACTACTTTAGTATAGCCCTACTACAATATATTACTATATAATACTATATTATACTATTGCACATGTCTTACTCATCTTAACATTGTTAATGTTGTGTCCACCAGGACTTAACAACATTGTTAATGTTGTGTCCACCAGGACTTAACAACATTGTTAATGTTGTGTCCACCAGGACTTAACAACATTGTTAATGTTGTGTCCACCTGGACTTAACAACATTGTTAATGTTGTGTCCACCAGGACTTAACAACATTGTTAATGTTGTGTCCACCAGGACTTAACAACATTGTTAATGTTGTGTCCACCAGGACTTAACAACATTGTTAATGTTGTGTCCACCAGGACTTAACAACATTGTTAATGTTGTGTCCACCAGGACTAAACAACATTGTTAATGTTGTGTCCACCAGGACTAAACAACATTGTTAATGTTGTGTCCACCAGGACTAAACAACATTGTTAAGGTTAATGTTGTGTCCACTAGGACTAAACAACATTGTTAAAGTTGTGTCCACCAAGACCTGACAACATTATCAATGAGTTTCAATATATATCAGCAGAAAGACGGTAAGGGTTTCCCTTAGGGAAACTGACAGAGGCTGACGAGCGTGTGTGTGTGTGTGTGTACTCACCTATTTGTACTCACCTATTTATTGTGGTTGCAGGGGTCGAGTCCTAGCTCCTGGCCCCGCCTCTTCACCGGTTGCTACTAGACCCTCTCTCTCCCCGCTCCATGAGCTTTATCAAACCTCGTCTTAAAACTGTGTATGGTTCCTGCCTCCACTACGTCATTTTCTAGGCTATTCCACTGCCTTACAACTCTATGACTGAAGAAATACTTCCTACTATCTCTCTGACTCATTTGTGTCTTCAACTTCCAATTGTGGCCTCTTGTTTCTGTGTCCCCTCCCTGGAACATCCTGTCCTTGTCCACCTTGTCTATTCCACGCAGTATTTTATATGTCGTTATCATGTCTCCCCTGACCCTCCTGTCCTCCAGTGTCGTCAGGCCGATTTCCCTTAATCTTTCTTCATAGGACATTCCCCTTAGCTCTGGAACTAACCTTGTTGCAAACCTTTGTACTTTCTCTAGTTTCTTGACGTGCTTTATCAAGTGCGGGTTCCAAACAGGTGCTGCATACTCCAGTATGGGCCTGACATACACGGTGTACAGTGTCTTGAATGATTCCTTACTAAGGTGTCGGAATGCTGTTCTCAGGTTTGCCAGGCGCCCATATGCTGCAGCAGTTATCTGATTGATGTGTGCTTCCGGAGACATGCTCGGTGTTATACTCACCCCAAGATCTTTCTCCTTGCAGTCTTTGGCCACCTAGCCTATACTCTGTCTGTGGTCTTCTGTGCCCTTCCCCTATCTTCATGACTTTGCATTTGGCAGGATTAAATTCGAGAAGCCATTTGCTGGACCAGGTGTCCAGTCCGTCCAGGTCTCTTTGAAGTCCTGCCTGGTCCTCATCAGATTTAATTCTCCTCATTAACTTCACATCACCTGCAAACAGGGACACTTCTGAGTCTAACCCTTCCGTCATGTCGTTCACATATACCAAAAATAGCACTGGTCCTAGGACCGACCCCTGTGGAACCCCGCTCGTCACAGGTGCCCACTGTGATACATCATTACGTACCATGACTCGTTGTTGCCTCCCTGTCAGGTATTCTCTGATCCATTGCAGTGCCCTTCCTGTTATATGCGCCTGATGCTCTAGCTTCTGCACTAATCTCTTGTGAGGAACTGTGTCAAAGGCCTTCTTGCAGTCCAAGAAGATGCAATCAACCCACCCCTCTCTCTCTTGTCTTACTTCTGTTATTTTATCATAAAACTCCAGAAGGTTTGTGACACAGGATTTGCCTTCCGTGAATCCGTGCTGGTTGGCATTTATACTCCTGTTCCGTTCCAGGTGCTCCACCACTCTCCTCCTGATAATCTTCTCCATAATTTTGCATACTATACACGTCAATGACACAGGTCTATAGTTTAGTGCCTCTTTTCTGTCTCCTTTTTTGAAAATGGGAACTACATTTGCCGTCTTCCATACCTCAGGTAGTTGCCCAGTTTCCAGGGATGTGTTGAAGATTGTGGTAAGTGGTACGCACAACATATCTGCTCCCTCTCTAAGGACCCATGGAGAGATGTTGTCCGGTCCCATTGCCTTTGAGGTATCGATGTCCCTTAGCAGTTTCTTCACCTCCTCCTCATCTGTATGTATGTCGTCCAACACTTGTTGGTGTATTCCTTGTTGGTGTCCCCATCTGGTCTGTCCCCCCAGAGTCCTTCCTGTCTCTACTGTAAATACTTCCTTAAATCTCGTGTTGAGCTCCTCACATACCTCTTGATCGTTTCTTGTGAGTTCTCCACCTTCTTTCCTCAGCCTTATCACCTGGTCCTTGACTGTTGTCTTCCTCCTAATGTGGCTATACAGCAGTTTC
>NW_027196006.1:37500-45000 GCF_038502225.1 Cherax quadricarinatus | reverse complement strand
AACCCAGGAAGATTAGTACCCAGAACATGTGACGTATATACAAAATTTTAGAGGTAGACATACAGTGCAGAAATATACTATCCTCTCAGCATATGAGAGGCATTTAGGGATGTTCTTACATGTATATAGGGTGTCACTCAGAATTCATCCAATTGTAGTTATTAAGAACCTGAGGCAAAACATGTCAGGTGAAGATCAAAATGGTCAGTATGTAATTCCCCAGATAGGGAGCCAAGGCCGCGTCACCACTCTTGGAAAAGACCCGGGCCGAGAGAATACCGGCGAATAAAAAAAAAAACTGAGATTGTAAGTGAAGAGAAAATTTCAGAAGTCTTTGATCGATAAGTGGACGCAATATTAGAAAAATTTAAGACAAAATTACAAGATAGGGAAGGATCGGGGTGGATTATAGATCATATTGAATAATTGAGTTCAGAGTACAACTCGAGTCATATATGGATTACCCGAAGAAGTTGAGAGGTAGACAATAAATTTTCGATCCAGAGATAGATGATGGGTTGTGTACTGCGTGCTGTTTCCACATATAATTGTCACAAAATGGGCAAGAATTGGTGTGATATATCCAAGCTTGTGAATAGTTGGGGAGGATGTCTTCACCATGCAAAAACTTCTATAGATGAATTTTCCATTACTGGTGACAAGTTAGCATTACTGGAAAAGAAAAATAAGGTTTCATTACATGTTTATCAGCTTAGACAGAGTCAGGCTGGGGTTTATGTGGCCAGGTGTCATAAGGGTAATAAGGAAATTAGGAATAATATCATGTGCAAATTATTGATGATTAAGATTTTTGATGGGTACTTCAGAACGATAATGAATAAACAAGGTTATGTTAAGAGATACTGTCATAGTTGTTTAATGAAGTTACATACACAGGAGGAGTTAGTTATAAACGAAGATGGATGTAAGATCAACCAAACCCTCGTATTCCCTCCACAAGAATCAACTCTCCATTTTAAAAATTATAGTTATGCTTATTCTAGCTAATATATATGTATATGAGTTTATGATTTTGAAAGTTCTCTTGATCGTACATCCCCGGCAGTCAAAATTGAAACACTACATAAAGCCATTGCTTATTGTTACGTAATATTTGATCGGGAAGGAACTGTGATTTCTGTTAAAGGTTACGAGGGGAAGGACACTGCCACAACTTTGTTGTAAATGTCAATGAAAAATGAGGTGGGATAAAGAGCAGAAGGTATTATGATATCGATATGAATGGGAAAGATGAAGTGCGATTTGATTCGCAAAACACGTGTGAATTATGCTGTGTAACCTTCCTAGATGCAAAATCCAAGTATCGCCACCATGATCACAGGACACAATTCAGTAATTGCATCGGAGCATATTGTGTTCCTTGCAATCTGCAATGTAAAGATAAGAGAGATAGGCTATTAATGTTTAGTCATAACATGTCCTATGATTTAGAGGTAATTTTAAAAGACTTGACACTGAATAAATATGAAATTGAGGATCATTCGAAACAAACACTTAAATTCTTAAGAGTAGACATTGGTTGTGTTAGATCTCAGGAATCTATGAGTTTGTTGAATGTAACTCTTTCCAGTTTAGCAGAAGAGCATATCAAGGCAGGTATACGGAAAACTTATTCTCAAGGAAGGATGCACCTAAGGAAGTGATATTCTCATTATGCAAGGGAAAACAGGTGCTGTGTTATGACTATATTGACAGTTTAAAAAAAATCCAAGAAACAAAGTTGCCAAAAGGAAATTTTTAATTCATTGAGAAACAGTCACATTAGCCAGGAAGATTATGACCATGTTGTGAAAGTTGTCCAGTTGGGGGAAATACAAGACTTTACGTGATTACTTGATGTTGTTTCTCAAGACAGATGTGGGATTGTTAGCTGATATCTTCATGGAGTGGCGTAAAACACTTAAAGATATTTATAATTTAGACGTTAGTAATTATATCAGTTTACCCTCTTTCATTATGGATGTTTTGTTGTTAAAAACAAAAGTAAAGTTAGATATGTTACATTCCCATGAATTATATCATCTGATCTCAAAGGGGGACTCAAACAATATACAAAGACGGATAAATTCTTAATTAACCCCAGTTTTGATAGAGTGGGATGGGTATTTTATACCATTTATTTCCTTAGAAAACTTACCTAACCTTATTATAACAAGCGCAATTTAATTTAGCCTAATCTAACTAAATATATTTAAGATAAGTTTACAATAATTTAATAATAAACAAACACAACGAAATATATTTTTTTCGTTAGGTTCAGAATGATTTTTGCGAAAGTATTGCATACACAAATTTTCGCTTGCCTTATTCGGCAAGAAGAGTGTTGCTATTTAAGCTACCACCCGCCCTAATCTCACTGTACTAAGGCTGGTCTCAGTACTAAGGCTGGTCTCAGTGACTATGGCTGAAAGAGTAAGGACAACGACCCAGGTCCTGCTCAATACTTGCCAAGCACATAACAACGTACGCTGCTCCTGAAGTCACTGTCAGGCACAGTCAGGTTCAGTATCTACAGCAGTTTTAAATGGATTCAGTAGCTACAGCAGTTTTAAATGGGTTCAGTAGCTACAGCAGTTTTAAATGGGGTCAGTAGCTACTGCGCATTTAAATGGGTTCAGTAGCTACAGCAGTTTTAAATGGGTTCAGTAGCTACAGCAGTTTTAAATGGGTTCAGTAGCTACTGCGCTTTTAAATGGGTTCAGTAGCTACTGCACTTTTAAATAGGGTTCAGTAGCTACAGCAGTTTTAAATGGGTTCAGTAGCTACAGCAGTTATAAATGGGTTCAGTAGCTACAGCAGTTTTAAATGGGTTCAGTAGCTACAGCAGTTTTAAATGGGTTCAGTAGCTACAGCAGTTTTAGATGGGTTCAGTAGCTACAGCAGTTTTAGATGGGTTCAGTAGCTACAGCAGTTTTAAATGGGTTCAGTAGCTACAGCAGTTTTAAATGGGTTCAGTAGCTACAGCAGTTTTAGATGGGTTCAGTAGCTACAGCACTTTTAAATGGGTTCAGTAGCTACAGCAGTTTTAAATATGACTCTCCCGTAGACTTGAAGTAACTATGAGCACAAGAGCTGTTTTAGAGCCATTTATGAATCTAGTAAAGCATAAATTGTTACATGCACCTTATTGAAGACATATTGGAAAATATTTTCATTCTGAAACAGAAATTATCAAACTGTAGATAACTGATGATCATAATTAATGATCATAAGTCTAACAACCTATACATGAAATGTAAGGTAATTAAATTGAGACCAACGCTGGAATAATCACATAAAAACTACATCATACAAAATCCTCAAAACTCACACTAGTATCAAGGTGTTTAACTCACTATCACACTACCCATAGTCCACACAGTTCATGTGTGTGTAGATACCATACAGTCAAACACACACCACATAGTTCACACAGTTCATGTGTGTGTAGATACCATACAGTCAAACACACACCACATAGTTCACACAGTTCATGTGTGTGTGTAGATACCATACAGTCAAACACACACCACATAGTTCACACAGTTCATGTGTGTGTAGATACCATACAGTCAAACACACACCACATAGTCCACACAGTTCATGTGTGTGTAGATACCATACAGTCAAACACACACCACATAGTTCACACAGTTCATGTGTGTGTAGATACCATACAGTCAAACACACACCACATAGTCCACACAGTTCATGTGTGTGTAGATACCATACAGTCAAACACACACCACATAGTCCACACAGTTCATGTGTGTGTAGATACCATACAGTCAAACACACACCACATAGTTCACACAGTTCATGTGTGTGTAGATACCATACAGTCAAACACACACCACATAGTCCACACAGTTCATGTGTGTGTAGATACCATACAGTCAAACACACACCACATAGTCCACACAGTTCATGTGTGTGTAGATACCATACAGTCAAACACACACCACATAGTCCACACAGTTCATGTGTGTGTAGATACCATACAGTCAAACACACACCACATAAATCACTGTGTAGTTACTCACAATAATAAAAAAAGTTCATATAATCCCAGTATAAACTTGAGTTCACAAAGCTGGACAAGTATTAAAAGTATTCACTATTTAGAATAGAAAAGCGACTCTCTCCCTGGAGCTGAGTGCTGACACTCTCCCTAGAGCTGAGTGCTGACACTCTCCCTGGAGCTGAGTGCTGACACTCTCCCTAGAGCTGAGTGCTGACACTCTCCCTGGAGCTGAGTGATGACACTCTCCCTAGAGCTGAGTGCTGACACTCTCCCTAGAGCTGAGTGCTGACACTCTCCCTGGAGCTGAGTGCTGACACTCTCCCTTAAACTAAGTACTACCATTTTCCCCTGGAACTGAGTACTGACTCTCCCTTAAACTGAACACTAACACTTTCCCTGCAACTGATTGCTGACACTCTCCCAGGTGCTGAGTACTGACACTCTCCCTTAAACTGAGTAGTAACACTTCTCCTGGAGCTGAGTGTTGACGCTTTACCTGGAGCTGAGTGCTGACAGTCTCCCTGGAATTGAGTGCTGACACTCTCCCTGGAACTGAGTGCTGACACTCTCCCTAGAACTGAGTGCTGACACACTCCCTGGAACTGAGTACTGACACTCTCCCTGGAACTGAGTGCTGACACTCTCCCTGGAACTGAGTGCTGACACTCTCCCTGGAACTGAGTGCTGACACTCTCCCTAGAACTGAGTGTTGACACTCTCCCTGGAACTGAGTGCTGACACTCTCCCTGGAACTGAGTGCTGACACTCTCCCTGGAACTGAGTGCTGACACTCTTCATATTGTCTTAGGGCCTCCCTTCTTATCTGTGCATATTCGTTTCTGGCTCTACGACTGCTCTCCTTATTCTCCTGAGTCCTTTGCCTTCTATATTTCTTCCATTCCCTAGCACACTTGGTTTTTGCCTCCCTGCACCTTTGGGTAAACCATGGGCTCATCCTAGCTTTTTCATTGTTCCTGTTACCCTTGGGTACAAACCTCTCCTCAGCCTCCTTGCACATTGTTGCGACATATTCCATCATCTCATTAACTGGCTTCCCTGCCAGTTCTCTGTCCCACTGAACCTCATTCAGGAAGTTCCTCATTCCTGTGTAGTCCCCTTTCCTGTAGTTTGGTTTCATTTGTCCTTGCCTTCCTGCTTCCCCCTCCACTTGTAGCTCTACTGTGTATTCGAAGCTCAAAACCACATGATCGCTGGCCCCAAGGGGTCTTTCATATGTGATGTCCTCAATATCTGCACTACTCAAGGTGAATACTAAGTCCAGTCTTGCTGGTTCATCCTCTCCTCTCTCTCTTGTAGTGTCCCTTACGTGTTGGTACATGAAGTTTTCCAGTACCACCTCCATCATCTTAGCCCTCCATGTATCTTGGCCCCCATGTGGCTCCAAGTTCTCCCATTCGATCTCCTTGTGGTTAAAGTCGCCCATGATCAGGAGCTTTGCCCTGCATGCATGAGCTCTTCTCGCCACTGCAGCCAGTGTGTCAACCATTGCTCTATTGCTCTCGTCATACTCTTGCCTTGGCCTCCTGCTGTTCTGTGGTGGGTTATACATCACTGCAATTATCACCTTGGGACCAGCAGAGTGAAGCGTTCCCGCTATGTAATCACTTTCTTCTCCACTGTCTCCTCTCTCCAGCTCATCAAAATTCCATCGGTGTTTGATCAGCAATGCCACTCCTCCACCCCCCCCTGTTCCTTCTGTCTTTTCTCAGGATCTGGTATCCCACTGGAAAGATGGCATCTGTTATCATACCTGTAAGCTTGGTTTCTGTGATCGCTATGATGTCTGGTGATGCCTCTTTGACTCTTTCGTGCCACTCCTCCCACTTGTTTGTTATTCCATCAGCGTTTGTGTACCATACCTTCAGTTTCCTTTCTAACACTGTGGTTTGGGGGGCCTGTGGGGGTGGGAGACCTGGTAGCTTACTGTGGGATTCTATAGTTGGGGGTTGGGTGGAAGCTGTGGGTATGGATTGTATTGTGTGTTGGGATGGTATGATAGGTTGTGGGTTTCTGAGGATAGTTGTGTGTGTGCTTGCCCTTGCTGCTCTGTTCTGCTCTGACTGACCTCTGCTGGTTCCATCCTTGTCTCCTTTCCTAGCTCCTTTCGCTTTTTTGTCCTCTCCCTCAGCTGCTTTCTCTCTGTTTGTGTTCTGTCTCTGTCTAGGAACACCTTCTTGTACTCTTCCGAACTTTTCAACCGTGGTTTCTCTTGGAGGATCCTGTTCCGCACTGTTTCTGTCCTGAGAATCAGCTTGATCGGTCGGTTTCTCCCCTTCAAGTACCCCCCTATTCTCTGAAAATTTACAATCTCATCCATGTCTTCTCCCCCTATTTCTGTGATGATTTTCTCAATCTCCTTTCTTTCTTCCTGCCGTCTTTCAGTGTGTGCCCTTTCCTCTCTCTCCCGAAGCCCATGGATAATCACTGATTTTGCCCTTTCCTCCTCCCATTGCCTCTTCCTCTGTGACTCTGGTTCCTGTCTGTATGTGGTCATTTTCTCCCTTGATTTTTCCAGTGGCTCTTGGTAGCATGGTTGTGCCTCAGCATTCGACCTATCTCCCTCTCCATCTGCTCTTCCCTTCCACTCTCTGACCCTTCTTTGCAGGCTGATATGACCTTAGTATAATTCATATCTCCTTCCTTCCTGTTCAGCCTCTCATCATCGTATGGTGTGTCTTCTCTGGTCACTACCCCTGAGACTTGCTTCAGCCTGTTTACCTCAAATTCTAGGACCTTTACCCTGGCTACTGCAGTTTCGACTTGTGCCTCCCAATTCTTCGTCTCCTTCTCCAACCTCTTTTCCCATTTCACAGAGAGCTCTTTCTCCATTTTTTCAGAAAGCTCTCCTAATTTTCTCTCCCATTCTTGCTCTATCCTTTTCCACTGTTCCTCCATCCATTCCTCCCTACCAGTACCATTGTCATCTGATCCCTGATTCCTGCGAGTCCCAACCATTTTTTTTTTAATGAAAGAGAGAAAGAGAAAAAGAAAAAGGGGGAGAGAATGAGAGATAGGGAGAGAGAGAAGGGGAGCCTAGAAGGAGGGGAAAAGAAGGGAAAAAGAGGGAGAAAGTGAGAGAGGGAAAAGGTAAGAGAGAGGGGGGAGTGAAAAGGGAAGAGAGAGAGAGAGAAAAGAAGAAGAAAAGAGAGAGTAAGAGAGGAAGAGAGAGAGGGAGAGGGAGAGAGAGAGGAAGAGAGAGAGAAAGAGTGAAAGGAAGAGAGGAAGAGAGAGAGGATGAGAGAGAGGATGAGAGAGAGGATGAGAGAGGGAGAGAGAGAGAGAGAGAGAGAGAGAGAGAGAGAGAGAGAGAGAGAGAGAGAGAGAGAGAGAGAGAGAGAGAGAGAGAGAGAGAGAGAGAGAGAGAGAGGAGGAGAGGGAGAGAGATGGGGGGAAAGGAAGGGTTATAGGGTCACTTCACAGGAAGGTGTAAATCCTGTATATGTGTGTGTGTGTGT
>NW_027196006.1:0-32500 GCF_038502225.1 Cherax quadricarinatus | reverse complement strand
TGTCTCCACCCAGATTATCCTTTCAGTGACTTTTTATTTCAGTTCGCTTCTGGTGAGAAAGACTTTTGTCTCTTTGTCACATCACAGATATAATCGGTGCAGATGTTTCCTCCAGTAAATTAAGGATGGACGATTTACATGGCTGTGTCCACTTTCGTCAGCAGAAAATCAGTACTCGATGAATAGAAATCTCACAAACTTTCAAATACAACGACTAATGCATTCCAGGAGGTAAGGAAATGCTCCAAGCCCAGGAGCTGGAGACCAACTACTAATAAAATAGTGGCCAATTGAAAATTCGCTGTGCTGGACAAACTAGAGTTGGAAGGTCGTGATGTTGTTCCACAGAGGAAACCAAAATTAAACAACCCAATGATACGATTTCCTGGAATGACTGATGTTATTTGATATTGGGATATGTGCGGACACGTTTAGGAACAAATAATAGTGAGAGGAAGGTCAAAGGATGATTTTGAAAAATCAAGTGAAGCATTTTTACAGCCGAGAGTGTGTTGTACTGTACTGCACAATACAGACATTTTTTCAAAAAATGATGATAAATAAAAAAAATTATATACATAGATTTATTTATTTATTTATATTATTTATTTATTTATTGTAACATCAACTATGGACGACTAGTTTGGGAGTTTACTCTATCATCAGACACTACAAAATCATAGAAGATCGGTTATAAAGACCCTGATCTTAACATATGCTAAACATTATGTTATTATAAGTATTAAGAAAAGATAAAAAATAAAAATTAAGAATAGAGTAAAAGAGTTTCTTTAACTGGAGTTTTGAGACTCTCTGATCGCGGGTTCAAACCCCGCCCGTGGTATGTTTTTTTTTTAGAGTTTGTTTCTAGTTATGTAGTTTTATTTATTTATTTATTTTTTTTGAGATATTCGATCAAAACGGAGCTCACCTGTCCGTATTTCATAGTTGTGTTGTGTTCCAGCATCCTACATGGAAACTGACGCCAGGTCTTGTGTTCTAGCATCCTACCTGGAAACTGACGTCAGGTCTTGTGTTCCAGCATCCTACGTGGAAACTGACGTCAGGTCTTGTGTTCCAGGATCCTACGTGGAAACTGACGCCAGGTCCTGTGTTCCAGCATCCTACGTGGAAACTGACGTCAGGTCTTGTGTTCCAGCATCCTACGTGGAAACTGACGCCAGGTCTTGTGTTCCAGCATCCTACGTGGAAACTGACGCCAGGTCTTGTGTTCCAGCATCCTACGTGGAAACTGACGCCAGGTCTTGTGTTCCAGCATCCTACGTGGAAACTGACGCCAGGTCTTGTGTTCTAGCATCCTACGTGGAAACTGACGCCAGGTCTTGTGTTCCAGCATCCTACGTGGAAACTGACGCCAGGTCTTGTGTTCCAGCATCCTACATGGAAACTGACGCCAGGTCTTGTGTTCCAGCATCCTACGTGGAAACTGACGCCAGGTCTTGTGCTCCAGCATCCTACATGGAAACTGACGCCAGGTCTTGTGTTCGAGCATCCTACCTGGAAACTGACGCCAGGTCTTGTGTTCCAGCATCCTACGTGGAAACTGACGCCAGGTCTTGTGTTCCAGGATCCTACCTGGAAACTGACGCCAGGTCTTGTGTTCCAGCATCCTACGTGGAAACTGACGCCAGGTCTTGTGTTCCAGCATCCTACGTGGAAACTGACGCCAGGTCTTGTGTTCCAGCATCCTACGTGGAAACTGACGCCAGGTCTTGTGTTCCAAGATCCTACGTGGAAACTGACGCCAGGTCTTGTGTTCCAGCATCCTACGTGGAAACTGACGCCAGGTCTTGTGTTCCAGGATCCTACCTGGAAACTGACGCCAGGTCTTGTGTTCCAGGATCCTACGTGGAAACTGACGCCAGGTCTTGTGTTCCAGGATCCTACCTGGAAACTGACGCCAGGTCTTGTGTTCCAGCATCCTACGTGGAAACTGACGCCAGGTCTTGTGTTCCAGGATCCTACGTGGAAACTGACGCCAGGTCTTGTGTTCCAGGATCCTACGTGGAAACTGACGCCAGGTCTTGTGTTCCAGGATCCTACGTGGAAACTGACGCCAGGTCTTGTGTTCCAGCATCCTACGTGGAAACTGACGCCAGGTCTTCACTGTGTAAAGAAGGTCACTGTCTTGACGAAGACTTTTTACATTCTTGTATGTCTTTTCTTGAGAAACAATTGTCTAATTTATTAGGACAGGAGATTATGATAGCTAAATATTCGCTTTTCTCCTAAATAATATTATGAAAAATAATGTTTTCTTTGTTAGCCGGTGGAGTTGTTTTATAATAATTTTAGCTTGACTTAGTACAAACCTTCTTGGATGTAGTAGTCAGCATGCACAGCTTTTCTGACCTGTTGGTTTATAATGAAACCTTCTTGCTTTAAACGGTTTGGGCAGCAAATCCCTGAATATCTTAGTAGTAGACTAGACACAGTTCTTTTCTTAACTTACTTAGAATGATTGCTGAAATAATTGACACAGGTTGATGTGTTAGAAGCTTTCAGTAAACAGAAAGCTGGTTCTTGTTTTCTTGCTAGAGTTCCTTGGCTTTCCCACTGGTATTCGTTGTTCTTCTGGTTAATGTTCTTCCTCAAGAATGTATGCCCTGTGGTTCTTCGCTACCATTTTCCGATGTATGCTTTTATCCGTAAGTTAGCTTCTCTTTCAGTTTCCTCCTTGATTCGCTTGCCCGAGGTGCTTATTTTCTCCTTGTTTGCTGCCTTCTTAAGTGTATATTTTTTTTGTGTTTTCTACCTACTACAGAGCATATTTTTTGTGTTTGCTGCCTTTCTCAGTGTATATTTCTTGTTTGCTGCCTTCTTCAGTGTATATTTTTTTGTGTTTGCTGCCTTCTTCATCGTACAATCTCTTGCTTGTTCTTTCTTTCCTTGTTGATTTTTTCGGTGTATGTTTTATTTCGGTGCCTTCGTTTCTCTATTAGTTTTTATTCTATATGAGTTTTAAGTGATTATGTGATTATTATTTCCATGGAGACATTAAACGCATTTGTCTGTTACTTTCAGGAGTTTGTCTACAACAAGCACAGCTTTGTAAGCAGAGACAAACAAGTCTCAGGTGTTTGTCTACAACAAGCACAGCTTTGCAAGCAGACACAAGCAGGACTCAGGTGTTTGTCTACAACAAGCACAGCTTTTTAAGCATAAACAAACAAGTCTCAGGTGTTTGTCCACAACAAGCACAGTTTTGCAAGCAGACACAAGCAGATCTCAGGTGTTCGTCTACAACAAGCACAGCTTATTAAACATAGACAAACAAGTCTCAGGTGTTTGTCTACAACAAGCACAGTTTTGCAAGCAGACACAAGCATGTCTCAGGTGTTTGTCTACAACAATCACAGCTTTGCAAGTAGACACAAGCAGGTCTCAGGTGTTTGTCTACAACAAGCACAGCTTTGCAAGTAGGCACAAGCAGGTCTCAGGTGTTTGTCTACAACAAGCACAGCTTTGTAAGCAGAGACGAACAAGTCTCAGGTGTTTGTCTACAACAAGCAAGCTCTCAGGTGTTTGTCAAGCACAGCTTTGTAAGCAGAGACAAGCAAGTCTCAGGTGTTTGTCTACAACAAGCACAGCTTTGTAAGCAGAGTCAAGCAAGTCTCAGGTGTTTGTCTACAACAAGCACAGCTTTGTAAGCAGACACAAGCAGGTCTCAGGTGTTTGTCTACAACAAGCACAGCTTTGCAAGCAGAGACCAGTAGGTCTCAGGTGTTTGTCTACAACAAGCACAGCTTTGTAATCAGAGACAAGCAGGTCTCAGTGTGTGTCTACAACAAGCATAGCTTTGTAAGCAGAGACCAGCAGGTCTCAGGTGTTTGTCTACAACAAGCACAGCTTCATAAGCAGAGGTGAACAAGTATCATGTGTTTGTCTACAACAAGCATATCTTTGTAAGCAGAGACGAACAAGTCTGAGGTGTTTGTCTACAACAAGCACAGCTTTGTAAGCAGAGATGAACAAGTCTCAGGTGTTTGTCTACAACAAGCACAGCTTTGTAAGCAGAGACGAACAAGTCTCAGGTGTTTGTCTACAACAAGCACAGCTTTGTAAGCAGAGACGAACAAGTCTCAGGTGTTTGTCTACAACAAGCACAGCTTTGTAAGCAGAGACGAACAAGTCTCAGGCGTTTGTCTACAACAAGCGAAGCTTTGCGAGCAGAGACAAGCAGGTATCATATATATGCGTTTCAATTTTTTTTTTATTAACCTGAACAATAATATCAAACCGAGAAAATAGATGACATCAATATAGTCATATTAATTTGAAATGCATGAATATATTTCATAATATATTAAATATAAAATATATTCATCTAATATTATACTTGATATTTGTATCACTCGGAAATACCTTATTCGATCAGCTTCAGATTTTATTCTTTGTAATCTATCTTGAGCAAGATTCATGGGACTATTTTCATGCATTAGTGCCTTATTAACAAAACTACATAGGCCATTCTAAATTTTTTTTACTTGTGATAGGTGGTACAAAGTACCTTTGATCAGCTTCATAATTTAAACGCTTGTATATCCTGTTTATAAAAAGTTTAGCGTACATAATGTAGTGTAGACGCCGTCTTGATACTTTTAATCTCGATTTGGTAAAGCATTGTTTTTGCCTCATTGCTTTATATTACCTTGATATTGATGTGGGGTTCCTGATCCAAGGAATTGAGCTTATGTTTCACCCTTTTTGGCTAAAATTTGTATGGCTCATTCCACAGGCGTTTTGTCACCCCTTCAGGTTTATCGTTTTTTTTCTAATTAAAATGTCACTATTGAGAATGTCATTAATCTTGAGTGATTGATGTGTAGTATGAAGCGGACGGAACCTTTCATGGATTTAGGCTGTTTAGGCACAAATTTTGCTGGGTACTGGAAAATAACTGAAAAATCATATAGTGGTCAGTTTTAAACTTACAATGGCAATGTCTTTCGCTGAAATAAGTGGATAATGTTTGTTATGACTACAAATAAGTCAGTGTGCAACATTATTTGGTTATCCTTGGTTAAATAAGCTTAATGTTATTGTATGAGTATAAAATACTGACAAGTTGATCCTTCTACATGCATGATAGTAACGGACGTTCGTAGAGGTTCATTATTTGTTCGTCGTCCCTGTTTACTCCTTCCCTTTTTTCTTCATATTCACTCGCTCATGACTTGTCTTCAGTTGCGTCCTTTATATGTTCATCTGGCATCTAACTTATCTCTTCCACCTTGGGAGGTCTTGTCTAGAGGGTATTCCGAGGATCAACGCCCCCGTGGCCCGGTCCATGACCAGACCTCCCGGTGGATCAGGGTTTGATTAACGAGGCTGTTACTGCTGACCGCACGCAGTCCAAAGTACGAGCCACAGCCCAGCTGATCCGGCACCGACTTTAGGTATCTGTTCAGCTCCCTCTTGAAAACAACCAGGGGTCTACTGGTAATCCCCCTTATTGCTGGTGGGAGGCTGTTGAACAGTCTTGGGCCCCGGACACTTATTGTGTTTTCTCTTAGTGTACCAGTGACACCCCTACTTTTCACTGGGGGTATGTTGCATAGCCTGCCAAGTCTTTTGCTTTTGTAAGGAGTGATTTCAGTGTGAATATTAAGGACCAGTCCCTCTAGAATCTTCCAGATGTAGATTATGATATATCTCTCCCGTCTGCCCTCCAGTTACTACAAGTCAAGTGCTTCCAGGCGTTCCCAGTAGTTATGGTGTTTGATGGAACTTATACGTGCAGTAAAGGTTCTCTGTACATTCTCTAGATCTGCAATATCACCTGCCTTGAATGGGGATGTTAATGTACAGCAGTATTCCAGCCTAGAGAGAACAAGTGATTTAAAAAGGATCATTACTGGCTTAGCATCTCTTGTCTTGAATGTTCTCATTATCCATCCTATCAGTTTCCTCGCAGATGTGATAGTGGCATTGTTGTGATCCTTGAAAGTGAGGTCTTCGGACATTACCACACCCAGGTCCTTCACATTACTTTTCCGCTCTATTGTGTGATTAGAGTTTGTAGTATACTCAGTCCTAGCTATTATTTCCTCCAGTTTTCGATAACGGAGTAGTTGGAATTTGTCTTCATTACACATCATATTGTCCTCCGTTGCCCATTGGAAAACTTGGTTCATATCTTCTTGGAGCTTTGCCTTGTCCTCAGTGGATGACACTCTCATACAGTTTCTAGTGTCGTCTGCAAAGGATGATACAGTGATATAAGAACATAAGAAAGTTAAGACACATGTGCAACATCTGGATATCTTTATTGTAGTAGACGTTTCGCCATCCAGTGGCTTTATCAATACAGATTCTAGGACATAATAGGAAGACAGTAGAACTATATACAAAAGATGAGGTAATCAGTCCCTCGGCCTTGGTGTTAGTGTTCACAGCATCATGGTGGAGGAGAATCTGGAGCAAAGACAAGAAGACTGGCGGTTTATATAGGCGTCAGTGGAAAGGGACGGGCAGCAGACGAGGGCAAAGTCACTGGTAGGCGGGATTCCCCAGTGGAAGTAGGTCCTTCCCAAAGAGATGGGTTAGTTGCAGCAGCCGTGAAGGTCTTGTAGATGTCCTCTGAACCAAGATTCCATGATGTTGCAGTGTCTGACAAGTTGTGCAAGAAAGGTAAAAAATACCGACAATATGAAAGTTAAGACACATGTGCAACATCTGGATATCTTTATTGTAGTAGACGTTTCGCCATCCAGTGGCTTTATCAATACAGATTCTAGGACATAATAGGAAGACAGTAGAACTATATACAAAAGATGAGGTAATCAGTCCCTCGGCCTTGGTGTTAGTGTTCACAGCATCGTGGTGACCACTGCTGTCATGTGGCTATTTTTACATAATAAACAGGATGAATTACTTGTCTGTGCACTGCTTGTACTGAATTAATATGCTTCTAAACTTGTCTAATAATCTCTCCTCTCTGATCCACTGTCATCTCTCTCTCTCTCTCTCTCTCTCTCTCTCTCTCTCTCTCTCTCTCTCTCTCTCTCTCTCTCTCTCTCTCTCTCTCTCTCTCTCTCTCTCTCTCTCTCTTTACACAGGGTTTGACAAGGTTAGGTTAAGGATCCCTAGCTTTATTGACAAGCTATTTACAGGTTAAGGATTCCTGATTTTATTGAAAAGCTAAGAGCTGTTACCTACATCAGCTCATTTGAAAGCATTCTTATTGTTATGAGACATACAAGTAGGGAACAGGATGAAGTTGGAGCCATCTGTGGGCCAGCATTTTCATTTGATCAATTGACTTTATCTCGTTGACATCATTATGCTGTACGAATGTGTTCCATACTCGAGTCAGATGGAGTGATGTTCTGGAGAAGGGTACAGCCAGAGTGAAGTTGCTGCTTTCTGCCCGTCTTGTGGCATAAAAGCTTGTTTCGCGCTGTTCTCGAAGTGGATCCAAGTGTGGTACTTTGACAATATTGGCCTTGTACATAACAGTAAGGCCATCTACTTTCCTCCTGTGTTGAAGGCTCTGCTGAAATGACAGGTCTATCCAGGATGGGTCCAGGCGAGAGATGAGACGTCTTGCTCTGTTCTCTACTCTGTCAAGCAGTCGCAGATGAGAGGGGGGCAGGCAAACCAAGAAAGTGGAGCATACTCAAGGTGTGAGCGTACTTGTGCCTCGTACAGAATCTTGCAACCCCTACTGTCAAGCAGATGCGAGATACGGCGAAGTACTGTAAGCTTCCTGGCTGCATTGTTTGCAAGATTTACAACATGGTTCTTCATGGTTAGTTTGGAGTCAAATTTCACCCCAAGGATATCAACTTCTTCTACAGGTGCCAACACCCTCTCACTCATCCTTACTACTGCACCAGCATTACCATCATGGTGCCTAGAGACTATCATCATTTGCGTATTCTCAGGTGCAAATGTTACTTGCTATCTATTTCCCCAAGCTGATATAGCTCTTAGTTGGTGATTGATGTAGCTTAGAGCACCTGGCATTTCTCTCTCTCTCTCTCTCTCTCTCTCTCTCTCTCTCTCTCTCTCTCTCTCTCTCTCTCTCTCTCTCTCTCTCTCTCTCTCTCTCTCTCTCTCTCTCTCTCTCTCTCTCTCTCTCTCTCTCTCTCTCTCTCTCTCTCTCTCGCTCCCTCTCGCACCCCTGAAAACTCTCACCAGCTATTAAACGCTGGTCTTTAATAGTATGGCAGTTAATTTTTCGGCCCTGCCTAATTTGCAATTCTGAAAGAGTTGCAAAATTCAACAGATCACTCCATTAGAATAAGAGGGACAATAACGTTGAGCAGAGTAAGATTCTTCACGATGTTTGTGATGAATTACTAAATATTTGTGTGGCTCCCTCATGGCTTTAGTGAGCTACACTAACATCACAAGTGCACTCCCTTATACACAGCACTTGAGGGAGCTACACTATCATCACAAGTACACTCCCTTATACACAGTACTTGAGGGAGCTACACTATCATCACAAGTATACACTCCCTTATACTCAGCACTTGAGGGATCTACACTAACATCACAAATATACACTCCCTTATACACAGTACTTTAGGGAGCTACACTAACATCTCAAGTCTACACTCCCTTATACCATTCTTACACACACTCCCTTATACTCAGCACTTTAGAAGAAACATTAAAGAATACGATTGTGTCAAAATTAGTTTCACTTGCTCAGTTTCTGGATTCTTCCAGGATTTCAGCCCCTATGTTAAGAATCCTTCCCTTGTGAGCCTCGTCATAGGTATCCCCTATGTTAAGGATCCTTCCCTTGTGAGCCTCGTCATAGGTATCCCCTATGTTAAGGATCCTTCCCTTGTGAGCCTTGTCATAGGTATCCCCTATGTTAAGGTTACTTCCTTTGTGAGCCTCGTCATAGGTATCTCTGACTGGTAATCTTGAAGACGCTGACTGCCCTTTTTTCTTTTCTTTTTATTTTCTTTTTAACACTTTTCGCCCCCTGAGAAGCCCTCATGTGATTGGCTTCAATTTTTGAGCGCCGATGTACAGTGTTTAGGACAAGATTCTAGGAACAAAAAAATTAAAAAAAAAAAAAAACACTGACATACGTGATAGTCAACAAAACTAAACCCAACAAGACTCACACGACAGGAATCACGTGACCTCATGTTCTACGTCATATCGTCTCAAATAACCTCACTTGCTCTTTCATCATGTCAGTACATGTCACTCACACCTCACTTCCAGCCTATAGGTATTGTTATTTGTCGACCTTTTTACGTAAGAAACAACAATGTGCCATTACTGAAAAGTGTTATAAATATGTCCTAGTGTTTCTTAAAGTGTCTTTTTAATCCACTTTGTCAGTATCAATTACCAAGGTTTATATTATATTAAAATACATAAAACTGTAAACAATATCCCAAAATAATTAAACTACTCATGATCAGAGATGTTGTATGAATGTGATACATGAAATAAAGTAGTTTTTTCTGAGAAGACTTAAAATAACGTACTAAGCGAAAAAGTTATTAGAGATAAAATTATTTAATATAAAAACAATAATAGAAAACTGTAGTCATCAAAGAAGGGAATATACTAAAGTTATGTCATTGTAAACAAATTAGTTGAAGAAACACTTTTATTGAATCCAGGTTTAAGTTTTCTTATATGTAAAATCTCCAGAATTCTTAAATCCAAATTTTTTCTGGTCAGTAGCTATAGCTGTGCAATCATCTGAATTCAATAAATGATTATAAAACTCAGCTGAGTGAGAGTTCACAAACAAGCTTATTTGAATTTCATTTGCTAGTAACTAGTATGTAGTAATTAAGATCAGTATTTCATAATATTGTAATTGAGTTGACCTTGACAGAGAACTTTAGGAAATTTGTGAAACAGGATTTACCATTTAGAGAACCATTCTGTATGTCACTTATGAATTCCCTCCTCTCCAGGTGTTCCATAACTCTTCGGATTATCTTTTCCATAACCTTGCATACTATATATGTCATATTTGTCTCTTTTTTTTCAAACATTGGAATTTCATTCGATATTTTCCGGATTTCTTGTTTATACCCTTTTTCAAATGACTTGTTGAAGATCGCTGCAAGTGGCTCACGCAGTTCTCGGCTCCCTTTGTTTTTGGTCCCATTGTCTTTGGGGTATCTAACTCACTCAGCACTTTCTTCGCCTCTCCTCCTGTTGTGTGTGCTGTGTCCAGGACACATCAGCTCACTCTCCCCCTTGGACTCCATGACAATGTTTCTGATTCTTTGGTTACTACATTTCTTCCACGCTCTTACTCGTTTAGCTTTCGCCTCCTTGTACCTCATTGAGTTCTTTCCTTTGCTTTTTCTGTTTCATGGTATTAATTTTCCTTCAGACACCTGGCACTTTCCTCCTACATGCTACATTATTTCTTTTCCTGTCTTACTATCAAGTTTCCTTATTTATGAAGTTTTACATTATCAATAGTGTTGCATTGTCCATGTGGTATCATCTAGCCAGGTCTCCAAACGTGCCCATAGACGCCTTTTTGTTATAATCCTGCCTTGGTATCTTCTTTAATTGTAGGTTGTTCGTCATTGCTGTTACCACCTTGGGTCTCCCAGTCTCTCATTTATATGGTCGGTCGACCTCTCATCATATATTCTGCTAACCTAAAACACTTAACTGGTTCCCGATAGCAACACCACTGCTGTGCTTCCTCTGTTCCCTGTGTCCATTCTCAATATCTGAACTCCTTTGAAGACCACATTTGTTATTCCATCCGTGAGCTTGAACTCAGTTATTGCTACAGTATCTACTGTCTCCTTTTTACACTCTTTTTCTTTGCATTTCTGTACGACACTTTTCGATTTCCTTTCAGTGATTGCTCTTGATTTCTCGGGTTCCTGTTCTCCTGGATCTTGCAAAAGTATCAGGGAAGGCGTAGGTATAGGCAGGAGTGAGTTGGTGGTTATGATAGGTACTGGTTGTGAGGGCGAATCTTGCACTGGATGTGGGTGATGGAGGGTGGGGAACAACAGGACGGTTCAGATGGGTGATGGTGTTGTTGTTGGTGGTGATGTTTGTGTGGAAGGATGAGGGTAGGATATGGGTTGTTTTGACTTATTGTTCTTGAGTGGGAAGTGAGGTTTGGATCTGAGTTTTTGTTTGGTTCCTGTCTTGGCGTTTACCTGAAGCAAAACTTTGGCATTATGGCACTAAACATGACATCCACTTGCTCGCCTTGTTCACTGGTTCTTCTTTCTACTTTTTCTGGATTACGAGTGTTTCTTTTTATTCTCTAAACAAAATGTGACCCCTTCCCCCTCCCCGAAAAAGTTGTTTCCATCTCAAGATACGATATAGCGCCATTTCGGATACAAGCGTCAGGACGGTAATATTTGGTTCCTCGTTTATTTCTCAGTTCTCTAAGAATTTACCACACGGAGCACCTCAGCCTCACCACCTGAGTAATCAATGATTGTATGAATCTATGTTTCGTTCTTTGACAATATCTAGTCAGTTGTCAGCCCATCAGCATCGTGGTCAATTAAAAAAAAATTCTTGTCAAAGATATTTGAAGATATTTAGGGTATTTTGAGGTTGCTGAATTGGAAAACGGCAGTAGGTTTTTTAAATTGGCTCTAGTTTGAGATATTGCATACCTACCCTCAGTTAACAGGGAACTTGGCCATATCGCGTGTATATGTATATGTAGTGACAATTTGTACATACAGACACTTTTAATAAAGATTGGAATTGTAGTTTTAAATAATTTAATATTTAACGAAAGGAGCTATATCAACAACGACCACGTGACCTTCATTTTGTTATTTTTTTCCAGATAAACATGAGTTCATCACAAAGAGTTGCTTAAACAATCCCAATGCATTTTGCTACAAACAAACAAAAAATATCACAGATTTTGTAAAACAAGCTTATCATGCTTATTTTGGAGTGCCGTTTAGAGAACAAGTCAAGTCTTGTGGCTCCTATATGGTTTACAAAGCCTGTGTAGAATGCTGACGATAGTGGAAAAATAAGTAAAGGAAAAGTTTAAACTTGGATGTGCCTACGGTGTGGAGATACGTAAAACCACCATGACAATTTTTATTTTTGAATGGTGAACGCGAAAGGTTTGAATCGATACAAGAAAATCGAGTGGGAATATCCTGATTGGAGTCAGCAAGGAGACCTGTGCCACAGAGCGATGACGTTCCTATACCAGTGTTTACAACACTAACTGACCATCCGTTGTCAGGTGTAGAAGAAACACAAGATATAGAATGTAACACAGGTTACATTCTACATCCACAGCAGTTCTCCCAAGAAGAACCCTGTGGGCTGATACGTGACCTCACTCTGTCAAAGCAAGTATCTGAACTTCTAGCGTCCAGACTTAAAGAAAAAAACTGTCTACAGCAAGACGTTAAAATAACAGCATACCAGACAAGACAGGTTGAACTCCTTCCTTACTTCAGCAAGTTGAAGAACTTGTATACTGCAATAACATCACTGGACTTCTTCGAATGGGACTTGAATATCGACCAGGAGATTGACGGCTGTTTACAGACAGCTCCATTAGAAGTTTGAAATGTGTCTTATTGAACAAGGGTAACCAGTGCGCATCTCATCCAGTTGCTCACTCAATAAAACTGTGCTGATGACCAATATAGAAGAAAACGTACAAATAACTTTTTAATTTTAGTAATTAGTGGTATCTGAAATATCTTACTAAGTTAACCTGTGATTATATAGATTGAGGTTCTCGTAAGAATTATATGATTTGACTTTTGCATGATCTAAAAAATAACTTCATTCCGATTTGCATGGTAGCCTCGCCTGATCAATATATTTTTAACATCTTTTGTGCTTTTCAATGAGATACCATAAATATGATAAATTGATAACATTCGGAATTAGCACTGCAAACTTACTCTAAAGTGTTATAATATCATCACTGGCAGGAAAATGAGTGTTGATCATCGCGCTCCTCCAGAGTTCATTATCCTGCTGCTCCTTCCTCATCTGATGCCAGTTTACAAGCGCCAGTATTTCTGCTGTTCTTCAGATTCTTCAAGACTACGATGATCGTCACCTACTGCTAGGCTGAGCGACTGATTACTTCGTCTTTTGCATATACTACTACAGTCTTCATATTATGTCCTATATATATATATATATATATATATATATATATATATATATATATATATATATATATATATATATATATATATATATATATATATATATATATATATATATATATATATATATATATATATATATATATATATATATATATATATATATATATATATATATATATATATATATATATATATATATATATATGCAAGGAATTCGCGAGAGCATGCGAAATATAAACAATATATAATATATAAATATATATATATATAATATATATATATATATATATATATATATATATATATATATATATATATATATATATATATATATATATATATGTATATGTATATATATTTTTTCAACAAACCGGCCGTATCCCACAGAGGCTGGGTGCCTCAGAAAGAAAAACAAAAGTTTCTCTTTTTCAATTTAGTAATGTATACAGGAGAAGGGGTTACTAGCCCCTTGCTCCCGGCATTTTAGTCGCCTCCTACAACACGCATGGCTTACGGAGGAAGAATTCTGTTCCACTTCCCCATGGAGATAAGAGAAAATAAAAAAGAACAAGAACTAGAAAGAAAATAGAAGAAAACCCAGAGGGGTGTGTATATATACGCTTGTACATGTATGTGTAGCGTGACCTAAGTGTATGTAGAAGTAGCAAGACGTACCTGAAATCTTGCATGTTCATGAGACAGAAAAAAGACACCAGCAAACCAACCATTATGTAAAGCAATTACAGGTTTCCGTTTTACACTCACTTGGCAGGACGGTAGTACCTCACTGGGCGGTTGCTGTCTACCAATCTACTACCTATTTATATATATATATATATATATATATATATATATATATATATATATATATATATATATATATATATATATATATATATATATATATATATATATATATATACATATATATATATATATATATATATATATATATATATATATATATATATATATATATATATATATATATATATATATATATATATATATATATATATATATATATATATATATATATATATATATATATATATATATATATATATATATATATATATATATATATATAAAGAATCTAACACAAAGTGGGAGTTGTCACAGTTGCTCTTTCCTGATGACACTGTGCTTTTGGTGGATAAGTTTGGTAGGGTATGTAAAAGAGGAAAATTAAAAGTGAATATGTAAAAGAGTAAGGTGATGAGGAAAACAAAAACAAAAAATTGGTAACGAAAGACTGGATATCAAATTGGAGGACGCGGGTTTGGAGTGGATGAATGTATTCAGATATTTAGAAGCGGACGTGTCAGCAGATGGGTCTATGAATGATTAGACGCATCATAGAATTGATGAGGGGAAAAAGGTGAGCGGTGCACTGAGGAGTCTTGAGAGAAAGGACTTTGTCCATGGAAGCAAAGAGGGGAATGTATGAGAGTATAGTTATACCAACGGTCTTACATGGGTGTGAAGCATGGGTGGTGAATGTTGCAACAAGAAGGCTGGAGGAAGTGGATATGTCATGTCTGAGGTCAATGTATGATGTGAATATAATGCAGAGAATCGTAGTTTGGAAATTATGAGGGAATGCAAGATCACAAAAACTATTATCCATAGGGCTGAGGAGGGGTTGCTGAGGTGTTTCGGACGTGTAGAGAGGGTGGAACCAAATAGAATGACTTCGAGAGTGTATAAATCTGCAGTGGAGGGAAGGCGGGGTAGGGATCTGCCTAGGAAAGTTTGGAGGGAAGGGTAAAGGAGGTTTTGTGTGCGAGGGACTTGGACTTCCAGCAAGCATGCGTGAGAGTGTTAAATAGGAGCGAATGGATACAAATGATTTTTAGGACTTTATGTGCTGTTGGAGTACGAGCAAGATAACTTTTATGAAAGGATTCAGGGAAACCGGCAGGCCGGCCTTGAGACTGGAGATGGGAAGTACAGTGCCTGCACTCTGAGGGAGGGGTGATAATGTTGCAGTTTTATAAATGTAGTGTAAGAGCGCCTCTGGCAAGACAACGATGAAGTGAATGATGGTGAAAGTTTTTTAAAAAGGACTTAATTTTAAATGAGTTCTTGCTAATTGACCAATTTTACCTAATACACAAATATAATATCCTTCACCTCCCGGATTCCTCAGAGCATGTCAACAAATGTCTTTCTCACTCCTGCTGCCCTTCCTTCTGACTCTCCACCTGTTGTGTTGTATCTGGTACCACCACTTCCTTCTGACTTTCCACCTGTTGTGTTGTATCTGGTACTATCCCTTCCTTCTAACTCTCCACCTGTTGTGTTGTATCTGGTACCACCCATACCTTCTGACTTTCCACCTGTTGTGTTGTATCGGGTACCATCCCTTCCTTCTGACTCTCCACCTGTTGTGTTGTATCTGGTACTATCCCTTCCTTCTGACTCTCCACCTGTTGTGTTGTATCTGGTACCATCCCTACCTTCTGACTCTCCACCTGTTGTGTTGTATCTGGTACCATCCCTTCCTTCTGACTCTCTACCTGTTGTGTTGCATTTGGTACCATCCCTTCATAACACCTACTTCCAAACATCATCTTAGTTCTGTCTATTATTCTGATGTCTTTTTACTCCTCAATTTCAATGGTCTTTTTCTCTTGCGCCTTCCCTGGGCAGGTGTGTGTCTGAGTGCATGTATACTCACCTATATATGGTTACAGGGGTCGATTCACAGCTCCTGGCCCATCCACTATACTGGTCACTACTAAGTTCACTTTCTCCTGATTACAAGAGCCTTGTCGTATCTATGTATGGGTCCGGCCTCTAGCACTTCACTCTGTAGATTGTTCCGCTTCCTGACAACTCTAAACCTAAAGAAATACTTCCTAACATCTCTGACTCAAATGAGTTTTCACCTTCCAGCTGTGCTTTCTTGTTGTTATTTCCGATTTCTGAACCATTCTGCCTCTGTGAAGAGGCCCCGCCTCTTCACTAGTTGCTAGTAGGTCACTCTTCCTGCTCCATGAGCTTTATCATACCTCTTTTTAAAGCTATATATTGATCCTGCCTCCACTACATTACATCTCAGGCTATTTCACTTCTTCACAACTCTGTGACTTAAGAAATACTTCCTAACATCCATTCCAACTGTGACCCTTTGTTGCTGTGTCCCATCTCTGGAGCATCCTGTCTCTGTCCACCTTGTCGATTCCTCTCAGTATTTTATATGTCGTTATCACATCCCCCTTATCTCTCCTGTCCTCCAGTGTCGTCAGGTCGGTTTCCCTTAACCTCTCCTCGTAGGACACGCCCCTTAGCTCTGGGACTAGTCTTGTTGCAAACCTTAACACTTTCTCTATTTCCTTACGTGCTTGGCTAGGTGTGGGTTCCAAACTGGTGCTGCATACGCTGTATAGGGTTCTGAACCTTTCCTTATTGAGATGTCGGAATGCTATTCTTAGGTTTGTTAGGTGCCCGTATGCTGCAGCAGTTATTTGATTGATGTGCACCTCAGGAGATGTGCCTGGTGTTATACTCACCCTAAGATCCTTTTCCTTGAGTGAGGTTTGTAGTGTTTGGCCCCCTAGGCTGTTTTCCGTCTGCGGTTTTTCTTTGCCCTTCCCCAATCGTCATGACCTTGCACTTGGTGGGGCTGAACTCCAGGAGCCAGTTTCTGGACCAGGCCTGCAGCCTGTCCAGATTCCTTTTTAGCTCTGCCTAGCCCTCGTCTGATTGAATTCTTCTCAGGAACTTCACATCATCTGCAAACAGGGACACTTCTGAGTTTATTCCTTCCGGCATGCCGTTCGCATATACCAGAACCAGCAATGGTCCTAGGACTGACCCCTGTGGAACCCCGCTCGTCACAGCAGCCCACTCTGACACCTCATCACGTACCATGACTATTTGTTGTCTTCCTGACAGGTATTTCCTGAACCATTGCAGAGCCTTCCCTGTTATCCCTGCCTGGTCCTCCAGCTTTTGCACCAATCTCTCGTGTGGAACTGTGTCAAACGCCTTCTTACAATCCAAGAAAACGCAATCTACCCACCTCTCTCTCTCTGGTCTTACTGCTGTCACCCTGTTTTAGAACGCCTGTAGGTTTGTGACACAGGATTTCCCGTCCCTGAAACCATGCTGGATGTCATTAGCAAGCTCATTCCTTTCAAGGTGCTCCACCACTCTTCTCCTGCTAATCGTCTCCATGACTATACATACTATACATGTCAGTGACACTGGTTTGTAGTTTAATGCTTCGTGTCTGTCTCCCTTTTTAAAAATTGGGACTACATTTGCTGTCTTTCATACCTCAGGAGGTCACCCTGTTTCGATAGATGTGTTGAAGATTGTTGTTAGTGGCACACATGGGCCTCTGCTCCCTCTCTCAGGACAAATGGAGAGGTATCTAGCTCGCTTAGCAGCCTCTTCACTTCTTCCTGGGTTGCATGTATTGTGCCCAACACCTGACTGTGTACCCCATCTCTCCGTCTTTCTTGAGTCCCTTCTATCTGCTTTGTGAACACTTCTTTGAATCTCATGTTGAACTATTCACATACTTCTCGGTCGTTTCTTGTGATCTCCCCTCCTTCCTTCCTTCCTTCCTTCCTTTCTCAGTCTGATTACCTGGTCTTTGACTGTTGTTTTCCTCCTGATGTGGCTGTACAACAGCTTCGGGTCAAATTTGGCTTTTGCTGCTATATCATTTTCGTATTGTGTGTGTGTGTGTGAGAGAGAGAGAAAGAGAGAGAGAGAGAGAGAGAGAGAGAGAGAGAGAGAGAGAGAGAGAGAGAGAGAGAGAGAGAGAGAGAGAGAGAGAGAGAGAGAGAGAGAGAGAGAGAGAGAGAGAGAGAGAGAGAGAGAGAGAGAGAAAGTGAGAGAATGAATGTGTGTGTGTGTTTGTGTTCCTGCCTAGAGTGTTGCGGAGGTCAACGCCCTCGCTCCTCGGTCCATGACTAGACCTCCTCGGTAAATCAGGGCCTGATTTACGCAAGCCAGTGTATAAACCACTGCCCGGCTGGTCAGGTACTGTTTGTGTAGTCACATTAATTTTGTTGCAAGGGTCGAGTCTTAGCTCTTGGCTCCTGATCTTCGCTGGTCGTTACTAGGTTCACTCTCCTGGCTTCGAGAACGTTATCTTACTTCTTCTTAATTAAAGCTATGTAAGGATCCTGCCTCTACTATTTCCTTCCCCAGGTCGTTTCGCTTGTGACTGCTCTTAGAGTGAAATAATACTTAATAATATATCTGTGACTCGTGTGTTCCCTACACAATCGTCTACCTACATACCTTATGACTGATTTTCAGAATTTTTACTATTATTGTTAATGTTATTGTTATTGTTCACTATTCTTTTATTTTTAGTATTGTTAATATTATTATTGTGTTTGGTGGAAATCACAATAGTTTCAAAGAAGTGAAGGAGATCTGCATTTCCTTGGATCAATTGATCTTCACTGCCATCAAATTCTTCTACCCCAGAAGCCTTGAAGAAATAAAAAAAATTTTTTTTTTTTTGTTCATCAAAATATTAAATTTACAAGTTGTGAAACTTGAGCTGAAGCGTGAGCTGATGCTTCAAGTGTGTGTGCACTCCTTGGTCGGGATATATAATTAATTTTGAAGGAAACTCAACGTCCTCTTGGTTGACTATGCTCCGCGGGGCACAGTGATGACCACAAGGTGAAGCTGATGAATGGATATGGGTATTTATTGCAGCTGCCTGAATCCAGAGAAGACCGTCTACCACGATGCTCGATTTTATCGGCACTGTGATGGTGTCCTTGTATATTTTGATTCCAATGGTAATGCTGCTCCTGACTTTGTTCAAAACTATATTAACTACCATAAAGTTAATGATGAATCAAGAGATCTTCGACGTAGACTCGAGGGGTGTGAAACTTCGCATACTTTGAGCTCACTTTTCTGGATTTCGTGACAAGTTCAAAACATTATAACTCTACTGACGTTATTCGTGAATTCACTAAATACATTTCAAAATATTCTGATGAGACTGCCGTCCTAAATTTCCAATCCACGTTGATGGAATTTACTCAGAAGTAAACCTCAATACATAAATAACCTTTCGTCAGTCTTATTCTCGTGATCTTCCTGACATGTCCACTTTTCGTGGCGCTCTCGTTCCTACTCTTTATAGTCTGTTGTCTAAGAATTTTGCCACCTTCCTAGCTGCTATCAACTTGGCCTTTCTTCTCTTAACTCTAACATTAACATTGTCATCCTTTCTTGTAACAAAGGTAATTCGGTAATTATCCTGGATTGCGACTCCAGTCCTCTTTCAACTAGAAACTGAGGACTCTCTCCGATCTCTGTCCTTCTGACTTCGACTTTGTTCAACGTTATCGTGTCATTCGTCCCTCTCTGCCTTATTTTTATGGCCTTCCCAAAACTCATGAACATGATATTCCTCTACGTTCGATCATATCCTCTAGAGCAGTGGTTCTTAAACTTTTTCGTCCTATGACCCCCCGAGACTCTTCAGGGTATTACCTTGACCCATATGATAAATTTTGAAATGGTGAACCTTGTAAAAAGGTAAGATAAAACGAAATGATAGGAAGACCATGGTTTATTGAAAATGCCACAGAGCAAAAACCTCGAAAAATTCCACATAGCCTCTACAAATGCCAGAACATTGCAAATTCTACAGAACTACTGAACATCATATTAAACCTACTTCTCATTCACTCTATGGGAAAGTTGAAATTGTTTTGCAGCCGTAAGTCTATTAAAGCAAGGAGCAAGGAGCAGTGCTCGACAGGTAACACCTCATGTCAGCATCGATCACAAGCCTATTGCGTGCTTTCGTTTTCAGTGTTACCATTGCTGAGAATCCAACCCCGCAGCGATAAGTTGACAGGGACTGGATCAGCATGGTTAGTGCATGTATCGAAAGAATGGGACAGTCGTTCTGCACTTTTCCCCAAAATGTCTGGAGCTCTTGTTCAGCAAAGTCGACTTTCAGTTGAGAATCCTCACGAATTTGACGAAATTCTGCCTTAGCAGCAACATTAGTATCAATGATGGTACTATCCTTGACTGAAAAGGGTCTGTTAATCCATGCATCATTACAGCGGTCGTCCAGTCCAGGAAAGTAATTTTCGATGGCGTCATTCACTGCCAAAAGATGAGCTGAGATCTCCTCAGCGCTGCTTCATTCTGACGAGCGAAGTGACCAGTGGAATCGATGCGACTGGGCTTCATAGAAGTTTCCTTTCACTTGAAAAAATGGACCCTCAGTTTGCTTGGCTTCATTCTCTCGCGACTCAAAACTTTCGTGCAATCAACACATTGAGGCTTGACCACAGAGTTCTGAATGATGCTTGTGAAACCCATCTTGAGAAAGGCTTCACTGTACGTACGCTTCTTGGAAGACAGTGCAAACAGGAAACTGCACGTGTGATCAATGTTGCCACTCACCAAAGTGGTAAAAACCCAACTGGCTAATTCAAATAAATTATATTCATCCGAACCGTTTTTGACCCCCAGAGAAACCCCAAACAACCCCCAGGGGGTCACGACCCCCAGATTAAGAACCGCTGCATTAGATATTGAAGTGGTATTCTTAGCAATTGTATGAAACGATTCAACGCAGCATCACAACTTATATCATGAATTAAACGTTATACATAAGGGCTGTATACACAAGTTAAAATGCTTGTGACAACGTGCCAGCAATAGCAGAGAGCTGTGGTAGCCTGTATGATCACTTCCCGTAACTGTTAAATATACTTTCTCACATCATACGCCAACCATCTATTAGCACACAGACAAAAATTAAAGCTCAAAGCAATCATAACTAGGGTAGCATCATCATACCCGTGGCCATTAATACCCAAAATATGATTATGAAAATGCAATTGTCAAAAAAGGGTAAGAATATAAGAAAACCGAGTTCAATAGCTTTTTTGAGTTCGCGTATCATAAATGCGGGTATTAAAACATGCAATGGGATGATTTATTTTGACGACTCTTCATTTATAACGTTTGCTATGTGGGAAAATAATGATTAAGTCTTTTTCTCTGACATTATCTAGCATAAATTCACAAAACTGTTCCACTATGTTTTGTACGACTGTCTTTACCCATTAATACAGAATAATTCGGGAAAAGTCCATTTTCACAAGTTTTTTCAAATGAGGGAACCATTATAAAGAAGGTTAAGAATAGTGATAAACTTATAATAACAGAGTTAGGAGGAGATTACTGAAGCTCAGTGATAGTTCTTATTACGGACAAAATAACCGAAATTCTGCTGAATGATGTTAGCATAATATTGATGGTGCAATATTATAATAACTAGACATATTAACCGAATTATCTTACTATTTATGTGGTTATAATTTTCACCAAGATCTATAGGGGGCACAACCCCCCATGGATTAGTATAAAGAGAAAAAAAAGATATAGATATACTAATGTTATTCAAACTTTCATTTATTATATCTATAACGAGGATGTTCATTATAGATATAATAAATATATTTTACTATTTCATACTTTATTAAAGCTATTTTTATTTTACTATCAATAAAAAGTATTTTTCTGAGGGATAATTCCTTGCACTAGTAGCCTGAATGTACTTGATTATTACTGCTATTACAATAAATAAACCGAGAACCGCTATAAAAGAGAAAAATACTTTCATATATAAATCAAATTCCATATTTTGTAATCCCAGTTAGGTTTAGAGCTCTCTCCATAACCCTAGCACCTGTTAGGTAAGACACATATGCAACAGTTAGGTATCTTTATTTCGAAACGTTTCGCCTACACAGTAGGCTTCTTCAGTCGAGTACAGAAAAGTTGATAGAAGCAGAAGATACTTGAAGACGATGTAATCAGTCCATCACCCTTAAAGTTTTGAGGTGGTCAGTCCCTCAGTCTGGAGAAGAGCATTGTTCCATAGAATGAAACAATATGGAGATGAAGTGACAGGATGGAGCTTAATATAGCGCCAACAGGTGAGACGTAGGTCACTAGAAGAGGTAAGAACTCAGATGTTGGGAGGTCAGGTCCCTCTCAAATCCAGCCGTTCTCACTAGTAGAGGTTGTCGAAGTTGATTGTAGGTCTGTACCAAGATACCCTTGTGTTGCAGTGTCTGACAGATTGAACATTAAAATGGTATAAAATACCGACAGGTTGTTAGGTAAGACACATATGCAACAGTTAGGTATCTTTATTTCGAAACGTTTCGCCTACACAGTAGGCTTCTTCAGTCGAGTACAGAAAAGTTGATAGAAGCAGAAGATACTTGAAGACGATGTAATCAGTCCATCACCCTTAAAGTTTTGAGGTGGTCAGTCCCTCAGTCTAGAGAAGAGCATTGTTCCATAGCATGAAACAATATGGAGATGAAGTATGTGTATGTATAATGTTCGCCAAGACCATAGTCCTGGCACGGGTCCCAATCTTGCGATGACCCGTCTCTGGCTCCCGATGGAGAAAGGTTTCCACAATGATGCGACGCATGCCGCTCAAGCGCCCCTCTGGTCAGTTCAACTGGTGCATCTCATAAGCGACAACACCGTATGTACTCCTAACTGTGGACACTAGCGAGGAGGAGGATATGTCATTATTACAGGAAACAGCTTGTCTGGTTCGTTGACCCCATGATACACTAGTGTGGCCGCAGTCATCTCTGGGTCCTCTTCGGGAGGGAATATCACCCCTAGTTGCCTGCGGAGTGTCTCAGTAGCTTCGCACTCTAGAAGATAGTGTGTTAGGGGCCGCTGGACAACGTGCTGACAGTACTGGCACATCTCCTCCTCAGCCTTGTCTACCATCATCTTGGCTGTGGGAAAGCCCAAACGAAGCCGATGGATGGCGGTACACTGCGCTCTGGACCAGCTTCTATCATATGGAGGCGGTTCTCCCTGAGTCGCTGCTCGGTACCACTGTTGAGATGGGGTATCACCTAAGACCTCCCCCATAAGTTTCGTGGCTCTGGCAGCCACCAGTTTGGTCTGTCGTAGGCTGATTGGGACAGTAATCCCAACATGTGGATAGTCTGTTGCTGCCTTGGCTGCATCATCTGCCGCCTCATTTCCCCGGATGCCAGCATGGCTGGGGATCCAGTTCAATGTCGATCTATTACCCTGAACTTCTAAGGCTGTCATTATGCTCAGGATCGATGTGATGAGGTGAACATTATCCTGTGGTTGAGGATGGGAGAGGGCATTGATTGCAGAGGTGGAATCAACATGTATGACAGGTCGGAGTCGATGTCGTAGGGCATGTGACAATGCCTGCTGAATCGCCACCAGCTCAGCTTGAAGGATAGTGCAGTGGTCAGGGAGTCGCCAGCCTTGTGTGTGACCATTGTGGTACAGTCCAGCTGCTGCCCTCTTCCTATCAGGGTCGACAGAACCATCTGTGAAATACACTGCACATGTGCCTCCCTCTGTCAGTGCCATGCTTGTCTCAGCATGATTGCTGAGGGTGTCTCGACTGCAGAGACACTTAGAGATGGGCAGCTGTATGATAAAAACATCGGCTGGATCTGGGCGCCAGGGAGGTGGTGGATGGTACCCAGCAACAGGAAGGTCACAACTCTTCTCACAGAGCAGCTGTACAGGCAGCAGCTTCCGCCCAGCAGCACAAAACGAACGAATCCAGGAGTAGTCCGTGAAGAGTGTGGGATCTTGTGACATGGTTGTTAATATCCGTCTCCTTAGTGGGGTACCTTGCTGCCGGTGCAGAATCGTGGCCACTTTGCAGGCGTTTATGTATCTTACTCTGTCAGCCAAGGAAGGAAGCCGGGCCTCAGATCTGAGACATACTGTGTTGGTCCAGATGGGAGCACCAAGCATAGTTCTTATCGCCTGGTTTTGTACGACCTCCACCCTTTGCCTGCTCTGCGGGAAGAGATGAGCTAAAGCCGGTGCACTGTAGTCAATGAGCGAGCGTATAGCTTGTATATAGTACAAGCGAAGTACATCTTTGCTTGACCCTGCACGGTGCCTCGTCATGGCTCTCATGGCGTTGAGTCTGAGTAGAGCACGTGACCTGACATACTCGGCCTGTTTCTGAAAGGTCAGCTTTTTATCAATGTAGATTCCCAAGTACAGGTAGGAGCCTGTCCACTCAAGTTCTATATCCTGAATACGTAATCTATTCATAGGATCCGGTCCCTTGAACATCATTGCAAGAGATTTCTCGGCCGAGATCTTGAGGCCTAGTTCCTTGCAAGACTGCGTAATTAGGTCCAAAGCTCTCTGAGCCTGTCGTTCTAAATTGCCTTTCCCATTCACTACTAGTGCAAGATCATCAGCATAGCTGAGGAGCTGTGTACCACTATGAAAGGGAAGGCTCACAAGTTCCTGCATAAGGATGTTAAACAGGGTAGGACTGAGCACACCTCCTTGTGGCGTACCGTTTTCCAGGGTTTTAAAGGAAGAGTAGTGTCCCTGAAAGCTGACACAGGCCTGCCTGCCCCTAAGGTAGGACTCTATCCAGGCCAGGAGGCGTCCTTTGATTCCCTTCCGAGCTAGTATTGCCAGAATTGCTGTGGGGCTGGCTAGCTCAAATGCCTTCTCAAGGTCGAGGTAGACGACGATACTAGGTTTTTTTTGGAGATGAAGTGACAGGATGGAGCTTAATATAGCGCCAACAGGTGAAACGTAGGTCACTAGAAGAGGTAAGAACTCAGATGTTGGGAGGTCAGGTCCCTTTCAAATCCAGCCGTTCTCACTAGTAGAGGTTGTCGAAGTTGATTGTAGGTCTGTACCAAGATACCCTTGTGTTGCAGTGTCTGAAAGATTGAACATTAAAATGGTATAAAATACCGACAGGTTGTTAGGTAAGACACATATGCAACAGTTAGGTATCTTTATTTCGAAACGTTTCGCCTACACAGTAGGCTTCTTCAGTCGAGTACAGAAAAGTTGACAGAAGCAGAAGATACTTGAAGACGATGTAATCAGTCCATCACCCTTAAAGTTTTGAGGTGGTCAGTCCCTCAGTCTGGAGAAGAGCATTGTTCCATAGAATGAAACAATATGGAGATGAAGTGACAGGATGGAGCTTAATATAGCGCCAACAGGTGAGACGTAGGTCACTAGAAGAGGTAAGAACTCAGATGTTGGGAGGTCAGGTCCCTCTCAAATCCAGCCGTTCTCACTAGTAGAGGTTGTCGAAGTTGATTGTAGGTCTGTACCAAGATACCCTTGTGTTGCAGTGTTTGACAGATTGAACATTAAAATGGTATGAAATACCGACAGGTTGTTAGGTAAGACACATATGCAACAGATAGGTATCTTTATTTCGAAACGTTTCGCCTACACAGTAGGCTTCTTCAGTCGAGTACAGAAAAGTTGATAGAAGCAGAAGATACTTGAAGACGATGTAATCAGTCCATCACCCTTAAAGTTTTGAGGTGGTCAGTCCCTCGGTCTGGAGAAGAGCATTGTTCCATAGAATGAAACAATATGGAGATGAAGTGACAGGATGGAGCTTAATATAGCGCCAACAGGTGAGACGTAGGTCACTAGAAGAGGTAAGAACTCAGATGTTGGGAGGTCAGGTCCCTCTCAAATCCAGCTGTAATAAAGTTGGTAGAATTACCGACAATATGTAAAGTAAAAGGACACAAGTGCAACTAATGTGACATTTATTGTGGCAACGTTTCGCTCTCCAGGAGCTTTATCAAGCCATTACAAACAATACATGGACACAGAGGGTATATAAAGGCTCAGAGTGAGGTGAATACTAGTGAGGTACCATTTCGATGTTCACTAGTGGTAGTAGTAGTAGTAGTAGTGGTAGTGACAAAAGCAATTAATTCGTACATGAGTAAAAGGATATAAAAGCTATTACTTGGGTAACATAAAAATAGGTTGGACAAATATAAACTGGAATGAGGCAGGTTGTTTCAGTGTTCACTCTCTGTGCTTTGTGTAGTATAACAGGAGAGACTATGTGATGGCAGGGTTTACTGTTTTCAGGAGGATTCTTGCTAAGACTTCGGAGATGGTGAAGCTGCCGTTGTTTTGTTTAATTGTATTCGAAACAGCGATCAGTGCTGATTCAAGGCACTTGCGTGTGCGGAAATTAGTTTCTTTTATCACTAATTGGGCGTCTCTGAATTTCATAAGATGATTGGTGGAATTTCGGTGTTGTACACAGGCGTTGTTTAAGTTGTCGTTCCTACATGCGTATATGTGTTCATTGAGGCGGGTGTCGAGGTTTCTTGCTGTTTCACCTACGTAGATCTTGTCACAGCCTCCACAGGGTATAGTGTAAACTCCTGCATTGACTGGTTCGTGGTGCTTGGGTTTTGTCCTGGTTAGATCCTTTATTGAAGTGGTAGAAGCGATGGCGACTCTGGTGTTAGCTTGTGAAAGTACTTTTGAGACGTTTAGTGCAACCTGGCTGTTGGGAAGAATTATAACTTTGTTGGGAGCGGTGTTGATGCGTGGAGAATTGATGATCTGAAGAGCTCTTTTCTTGCAGTCTTTGATGAAAAAAGAAGGAAATTGTAACTCAGTGAATGTTTGGTGAATGTAAGTACATTCCTCGTCAAGAAACTCAGGACTACAAATTCGGTATGCTCTTAGGAAAAACCCGATGATGATGCCTCTTTTGGTCTTGGTATCTTGACTGGAATAGAAGTGTGTGAGATCATTTTTATTGGTGGGTTTCCGATAAACTTGAAATCTTAGGTTGTTGTCTACTTTGTGAATGAGGACGTCGAGGAAAGGTAGCTTGTCATTGGACTCTTCTTCTAGTGTAAACTGAATCGCTGGTTCAACTGCGTTGAGCCTTGCCTGAAGATCCCGTACATCAAAACGTTTTGGAGTTATTACGAGGACATCGTCCACGTAACGTAACCAAGTGACGCTTGAAGGGATGATGTTGGCGAAGTGTTCAGACTCTAGGTGTTCCATGTATAAGTTGGCTAGGACGGCACTTATTGGGGACCCCATTCCCATGCCGTAGGTTTGTTTGTAGAGCTTGTTATTGAAGGAAAAACAGTTGAAGTTAACACAGAGTTCAATCAAGTCAACAAAATCTCCGGGAGGTAAAGGAAGATTAAGGTCCTGGTTGACTTTACGTCGTAGAACCTCGATGGCTTTTTTGGTAGGTACTTTTGTGAAGAGGGAAGTCACATCCAAACTGCTTAGTTTCTTGTTAAGGATGGAGAGGTTACGGATGCGGTTGAGAAGGTCGCCTGAGTGTTTAAGATGAGCGGGGCTGATGGTCCCCAGAAGGCAGGAAAGATGTTTGGCAAGAACTCCGGCTAGTTTGTGTGGAGCACTGCCTATTCCTGACGTGATTGGTCTGAGAGGAATATTGTGTTTATGGGTCTTGGGTAAACCATACATGTGTGCTGGTTTAGGGTTGCTTGGTAACAAGTACAGAAGTTTCTTCCCTTCTCTAGTGCGTTTGAGTATTTGTCTGCTTTTGTATAGAAAGTCTTTGGTGAGCGTCTCCCACTGTTGAGTGCTGATAGGTTCGTATGTAGATATGCAGGGCCTTCTCACTGCAGCTTTATGTGAACCTTCTTCTTCTAATCTTCCTAGAAGATACATCACTGCCCTTAAGGACCTCGCCAACGACCCCAACATTATCGTCACCACCGCCGACAAAGGAGGTGGAGTCGTCATACTCAACACCAGTGACTACAACACTAAAATGATGGACCTTTTGAATGATCAATCTACATACGAACCTATCAGCACTCAACAGTGGGAGACGCTCACCAAAGACTTTCTATACAAAAGCAGACAAATACTCAAACGCACTAGAGAAGGGAAGAAACTTCTGTACTTGTTACCAAGCAACCCTAAACCAGCACACATGTATGGTTTACCCAAGACCCATAAACACAATATTCCTCTCAGACCAATCACGTCAGGAATAGGCAGTGCTCCACACAAACTAGCCGGAGTTCTTGCCAAACATCTTTCCTGCCTTCTGGGGACCATCAGCCCCGCTCATCTTAAACACTCAGGCGACCTTCTCAACCGCATCCGTAACCTCTCCATCCGTAACAAGAAACTAAGCAGTTTGGATGTGACTTCCCTCTTCACAAAAGTACCTACCAAAAAAGCCATCGAGGTTCTACGACGTAAAGTCAACCAGGACCTTAATCTTCCTTTACCTCCCGGAGATTTTGTTGACTTGATTGAACTCTGTGTTAACTTCAACTGTTTTTCCTTCAATAACAAGCTCTACAAACAAACCTACGGCATGGGAATGGGGTCCCCAATAAGTGCCGTCCTAGCCAACTTATACATGGAACACCTAGAGTCTGAACACTTCGCCAACATCATCCCTTCAAGCGTCACTTGGTTACGTTACGTGGACGATGTCCTCGTAATAACTCCAAAACGTTTTGATGTACGGGATCTTCAGGCAAGGCTCAACGCAGTTGAACCAGCGATTCAGTTTACACTAGAAGAAGAGTCCAATGACAAGCTACCTTTCCTCGACGTCCTCATTCACAAAGTAGACAACAACCTAAGATTTCAAGTTTATCGGAAACCCACCAATAAAAATGATCTCACACACTTCTATTCCAGTCAAGATACCAAGACCAAAAGAGGCATCATCATCGGGTTTTTCCTAAGAGCATACCGAATTTGTAGTCCTGAGTTTCTTGACGAGGAATGTACTTACATTCACCAAACATTCACTGAGTTACAATTTCCTTCTTTTTTCATCAAAGACTGCAAGAAAAGAGCTCTTCAGATCATCAATTCTCCACGCATCAACACCGCTCCCAACAAAGTTATAATTCTTCCCAACAGCCAGGTTGCACTAAACGTCTCAAAAGTACTTTCACAAGCTAACACCAGAGTCGCCATCGCTTCTACCACTTCAATAAAGGATCTAACCAGGACAAAACCCAAGCACCACGAACCAGTCAATGCAGGAGTTTACACTATACCCTGTGGAGGCTGTGACAAGATCTACGTAGGTGAAACAGCAAGAAACCTCGACACCCGCCTCAATGAACACATATACGCATGTAGGAACGACAACTTAAACAACGCCTGTGTACAACACCGAAATTCCACCAATCATCTTATGAAATTCAGAGACGCCCAATTAGTGATAAAAGAAACTAATTTCCGCACACGCAAGTGCCTTGAATCAGCACTGATCGCTGTTTCGAATACAATTAAACAAAACAACGGCAGCTTCACCATCTCCGAAGTCTTAGCAAGAATCCTCCTGAAAACAGTAAACCCTGCCATCACATAGTCTCTCCTGTTATACTACACAAAGCACAGAGAGTGAACACTGAAACAACCTGCCTCATTCCAGTTTATATTTGTCCAACCTATTTTTATGTTACCCAAGTAATAGCTTTTATATCCTTTTACTCATGTACGAATTAATTGCTTTTGTCACTACCACTACTACTACTACTACTACCACTAGTGAACATCGAAATGGTACCTCACTAGTATTCACCTCACTCTGAGCCTTTATATACCCTCTGTGTCCATGTATTGTTTGTAATGGCTTGATAAAGCTCCTGGAGAGCGAAACGTTGCTACAATAAATGTCACATTAGTTGCACTTGTGTCCTTTTACTTTACAACTTTTCTGTACTCGACTGAAGAAGCCTACTGTGTAGGCGAAACGTTTCGAAATAAAGATACCTAACTGTTGCATATGTGTCTTACCTAACAACCTGTCGGTATTTTATACCATTTTAATGTTCAATCTGTCAGACACTGCAACACAAGGGTATCTTGGTACAGACCTACAATCAACTTCGACAACCTCTACTAGTGAGAACGGCTGGATTTGAGAGGGACCTGACCTCCCAACATCTGAGTTCTTACCTCTTCTAGTGACCTACGTCTCACCTGTTGGCGCTATATTAAGCTCCATCCTGTCACTTCATCTCCATATTGTTTCATTCTATGGAACAATGCTCTTCTCCAGACTGAGGGACTGACCACCTCAAAACTTTAAGGGTGATGGACTGATTACATCGTCTTCAAGTATCTTCTGCTTCTATCAACTTTTCTGTACTCGACTGAAGAAGCCTACTGTGTAGGCGAAACGTTTCGAAATAAAGATACCTAACTGTTGCATATGTGTCTTACCTAACAACCTGAACATCAAAATGGTATACAATACCGACAGGTTGTTAGGTAAGACACATATGCAACAGTTAGACAACTTTATTCCGAAACGTTTCGCCTACACAGTAGGCTTCTTCAGTCGAATACAGAAAGTAGGCAGGAACAGTAGAGATGTGAAGACGATGTAATCAGTCCATCACCCTTAAAGTCGTAGAATTTGAGGTTGTCAGTCCCTCGGCCTGGAGAAGTTCAGTTCCATAGTCAGGAACTATCTGAAGATCAAGCGACAGTGCGGAGACTTAAATACTGTCGGAAGGAGAGGTGCAGGGTAGTAGTAGTAGTAGTAGTAGTAGTAGTAGTAGTAGTAGTGAGAGGCAACTGAGAGGTCATGTCCCTCTCAGATCCAACCCTTCTCACTTGAAAAGCTTATCCAAGGTGTTTTCTGTACCAAGATGCCACGTGTTGCAGTGTCTGACAAGATGAACATCAAAATGGTATACAATACCGACAGGTTGTTAGGTAAGACACATATGCAACAGTTAGACAACTTTATTCCGAAACGTTTCGCCTACACAGGCCGAGGGACTGACAACCTCAAATTCTACGACTTTAAGGGTGATGGACTGATTACATCGTCTTCACATCTCTACTGTTCCTGCCTACTTTCTGTATTCGACTGAAGAAGCCTACTGTGTAGGCGAAACGTTTCGGAATAAAGTTGTCTAACTGTTGCATATGTGTCTTACCTAACAACCTGTCGGTATTGTATACCATTTTGATGTTCATCTTGTCAGACACTGCAACACGTGGCATCTTGGTACAGAAAACACCTTGGATAAGCTTTTCAAGTGAGAAGGGTTGGATCTGAGAGGGACATGACCTCTCAGTTGCCTCTCACTACTACTACTACTACTACTACTACTACTACTACTACTACTACTACCACCCTGCACCTCTCCTTCCGACAGTATTTAAGTCTCCGCACTGTCGCTTGATCTTCAGATAGTTCCTGACTATGGAACTGAACTTCTCCAGGCCGAGGGACTGACAACCTCAAATTCTACGACTTTAAGGGTGATGGACTGATTACATCGTCTTCACATCTCTACTGTTCCTGCCTACTTTCTGTATTCGACTGAAGAAGCCTACTGTGTAGGCGAAACGTTTCGGAATAAAGTTGTCTAACTGTTGCATATGTGTCTTACCTAACAACCTGTCGGTATTGTATACCATTTTGATGTTCATCTTGTCAGACACTGCAACACGTGGCATCTTGGTACAGAAAACACCTTGGATAAGCTTTTCAAGTGAGAAGGGTTGGATCTGAGAGGGACATGACCTCTCAGTTGCCTCTCACTACTACTACTACTACTACTACTACCCTGCACCTCTCCTTCCGACAGTATTTAAGTCTCCGCACTGTCCCTTGATCTTCAGATAGTTCCTGACTATGGAACTGAACTTCTCCAGGCCGAGGGACTGACAACCTCAAATTCTACGACTTTAAGGGTGATGGACTGATTACATCGTCTTCACATCTCTACTGTTCCTGCCTACTTTCTGTATTCGACTGAAGAAGCCTACTGTGTAGGCGAAACGTTTCGGAATAAAGTTGTCTAACTGTTGCATATGTGTCTTACCTAACAACCTAACAACCTGTCGGTATTTTATACCATTTTAATGTTCAACCCTAGCACCTACCAGCTTAATAATGTTGAACTTAGCCATATAGAATGTGAAAAGGACTTGGGGGTTATGGTAAGCAGCAACCTTAAACCAAGACAGAAGTAATAAAGTTGGTAGAATTACCGACAATATGTAAAGTAAAAGGACACAAGTGCAACTAATGTGACATTTATTGTGGCAACGTTTCGCTCTCCAGGAGCTTTATCAAGCCATTACGCTTGATAAAGCTCCTGGAGAGCGAAACGTTGCCACAATAAATGTCACATTAGTTGCACTTGTGTCCTTTTACTTTACAAGACAGCAATGCCTAAGCGTACGTAATAAGGCAAATAGATTACTGGGATTTATATCAAGAAGTGTAAGCAACAGAAGTCCAGAGGTCATACTGCAGCTTTATACATCATTAGTAAGGCCTCACCTAGATTATGCAGCTCAGTTCTGGTCTCCATATTACAGAATGGACATAAATTCATTAGAAAATATTCAGCGTAGAATGACTAAATTAATACATAGCATTAGAAATCTTCCTTATGAAGAAAGATTGATGACCCTTAAATTACATTCACTTGCTAGAGGAAGAATGAGGGAAGACATGATCGAAGTGTATAAGTGGATGATGGATATTAATAAAGGGGATATAAACAAGGTCTTGAGGATAT